>NC_034188.2:51250135-51522635 GCF_002021735.2 Oncorhynchus kisutch | reverse complement strand
AGAAAGAGAGAGAGAGAAAGAGAGAGAGAAAGAGAGAGAGAAAGAGAGAGAGAGAGAAAGAGAGAGAGAAAGAGAGAGAGAAAGTGAAGAGAGAAAGAGAAGAGAGAAAGAGAGAGAAAAAGAGAGAGAAAGCGAGAGAGAGAGAAAGAAAGAGAGAAAGAGAAAGAGAGAAAGAGAAAGAGAGAAAGAGAGAAAGAGAGAAAGAGAGAAAGAGAGAAAGAGAGAAAGAGAGAAAGAGAAGAGAGAAAGATAAGAGAGAAAGAGAGAGAGAGAAAGAGAGAGAGAGAAAGAGAGAGAGAGAGAGAGAGAAAGAGAGCGAGAGAGAAAGAGAGAGAAAGAGAGAGAGAGAGAAAGCGTGATAGAGAGAAAGGAAGGGGGAGGAGATGGGGAGATGAGCTCACACACAAAGGGGAAATGACTTTGCTGATAGCTACCGTATTTGCGAAGAATACTGAGATGTGGTTTTCCCACCTAGCTATCTTGAGATGAATGCTCACAGTTAGTAAGTCGCTTAATGTAAATATAAATCCATAACCTTCGTCAGACAAAGTTCTTATCGGGGCAAGCAGAACAGGCCCCCCTCCTCCTCCCCTCCTCTCACACACTCTCTCTCATACCGTCACATTTGAGGCCCTGTCTGACCAGTCCAAACAGCATCTCTCCACAGTGGTCGCAGAAGGCCGGGGCACGGTACGAGTGGACGTTCAGGGCATGAGGCCGGATCTGGAAGTCCTCGAAGGTGGCCGCAGCTGCAGACGGACAACACAACAGAGAACACAACAGTGAGTCTGGGCATCAACCTGGGTATCAACCTGTCAAACACATTAGCAATGATATACTGTCTGTGAATATGTTTTGTACTTCAGCCTTTTGGAGTGGAGACCACATGTTTCATATGAGGCAACATTACAGAATGTCACCTTTCATTTGAGGGTATTTTCATACATATTTGTTTTTTTCCGGATAGAAATGAAAGCGCGGTTTGTATCTAGTCCCCATTTGCAGCAGTCGTCAGTATTTGGACAAATGCACTTATAGTGTAGTCAAACACATCAAAAGTAGTCAAAAGTGTCATATTTGGTCCTATATTCCCTGCACACAATGATTACATGAAGCGTGTGACTCTGCAAGTGGATGCATTTACAGTTTGTTTTGGTTGTGTTTCCAATTATGCTTGGCCCAAATCCATAATGCTGGAGTACAGAGGCAAATTGTCCAAACACATATGGTGTTGAGTGCATGGTGTTATGCATGTTCCCTGTGGCTCTACTTAGCGTTCCATAAGGATACAAGGGATAGGAACAGAGAGGGTTCGGAGGAATAAGAGGCCGAGGGGATCAGAGAGAAAAAAAGAGGAGGGGAGCAGGAAGACGAGGATGGGTGGATGAAAGGATGAGTAAGGGAGGAGGGGACGGGCGGATGAAAGGATGAGTAAGGGAGAAGGGGATGGGTGGATGAGTAAGGGAGAAGGGGACGGGCGGATGAAAGGATGAGTAAGGGAGGAGGGGACGGGCGGATGAAAGGATGAGTAAGGGGAGAAGAGGGACGGGCGGGTGAGTAAGGGAGGAGGGGACGGGCGGATGAAAGGATGAGTAAGGGAGAAGGGGACGGGCGGATGAAAGGATGAGTAAGGGAGAAGGGGACGGGCGGATGAAAGGATGAGTAAGGGGAGAAGAGGGACGGGCGGATGAAAAGAGAGCAGAAGTGGATGAGAGACTGCTACCCACCGGAGAGCACCACCTCCACCAGGTCTCCCTCCTGGATGTCCTGGGGAGCCTTGACCAGCTGCAGGATGTTGTTGGTGCCTGTGTCATGTTTAAATAGCAGGATCTTGTCATAGATGCCATAGAAGCCACACTCTGGGAACTACAACAGACAGACAGAAAGAATAGATTAATACCTCATTCATATCTTCTTCTTTTTGTTGTATCATTTCACCATCTCTAAAAACCAAGGTAATCTTGGAGACACTGATGTACCGTCTTGACGCATATGAGAGTGAGAGACATATCATGTGTAGTCTACGGAATTGCTATATGGCGTCACACCCAAGTTGTTAAATAAATGCTTTTTTTGCATAGTGATAGGCTGCAGGTGTGCCCCCCAGTGGAAAACTCTATTCAGTGAAGTGTTAAGGATGGCACAAAGGGAATGGGGGGGTGGGGGGGGGGGCACGCACATACACAGGCAGGCAAACATGCACATACACACCTGGCAACTTGGTGGTGAGTTAGGGGGAAGGGGGGTAATTAACCGTTTCCTGTTGTGTGTGTGTGTGGCTCTCACACACACTCACTATTCTGAGAAAACCATGCTGGTCACATGGCAAACACATACACACATACAGTGGGCTCCAAAATAATTGACACCCTTGATAAGGATGAGTAATAATGACTATATTAAATAAATAATAAAAATATTGTGCTATATCGTATGACTACTGTTTTCAAATGACTTTGTGCCCAATAGAATTTAATGGTGAATAATGTACTGTGTCATTTTGGAGTCACTTTTAGTGTAAATAAGAATAGAATATGTTTCTATACACTTTACATTCATGTGGATACTACAATAATTACGGAAAAATCCTGAATGAATCGTGAACAATGATGAGTGAGAAAGTTTCAGGAGGGTCAAAGACCATATCTCTAGGACACGCTAACCTCTCGTGTCATTTGTAACGCGCAGAGGTTAGCGTGTCTTAGGGCTATGTCAATCATTTCAGACCTCACTGTGTATAATCCTAAATCCTATTTCAGATATCAAGCGGTTCAAATGTACTGACAGAGAGTTTTCGAAAAAGATTCATTCTAAACGGTGCAAAATGAAGGTATCTCAATGAGCAGCTGTCAAATCAAATTCAAAGCTGACTGGGGGTCAGTGTTAAGATAACCCTTCCCCGAGCCACAGAACTGAGAAGCAACAATCAAATCCAATGTTATTTGTCACATGCTTCGTAAACAACCGGTGTAGACTAACAGTTGAAATGCTTCCTTTGTCCAGAGATAAATATAAAATAAATCAAATGTATAGAAATAGTGACACGAGGAATAAATACACAGGCAATAACAAATAAAAATGAACATGCTATAATATAGAGAGTACCAGGACTGAGTCGTTGTGCAGGGGTACGAGGTCATTGTGGTAGCTATGTACTGCTATGTACTGTACATATAGCTAGGGGTAAAGTGACGAGGCAACAGGATAGATAATAGCCAACCCCATATCATACGGGGATGGGCAGGGGTGCTCTGTATGGAACAGAGAGAACACATCGAAAAAGCCACAGGGGTAACACTATACCCCTGTCTCTCTCACACACACAACATCCAAAGGTGCCCTGGCAGTTATGAATGAGTCAGTCAATGCCATCTAAGCGAGGCTAGTGGTTTGTATGGACAGCCCTGTGCTCCTGAATAGTTTGTATAGTCTGGTTTAGGTCAGCAGCACTATACATGTTACAGGGCGCGGGTCAACAGGGCTGGGACATGACCACTTCATCCAGCACCACAAGAATCCCCAGGGTGATGTATAAAACAGCTGGCACGCACAGTATATGGGCCTATGAAATAGGATTGCTTGATGGCGGCATAAAATGCAGCATGCTGCTAATGTTAGTAAGTGTATCTGGGTCATCGGGAACAGCGAGGTGGTGACCTCTCCCATATGGGGCGTGGCACAGGTACGTTCAACTTGTTTGCTAGGCCTGTCAAAGGGAAAGCGTTACTCGTTTACTAGGAGAGAAGGCCTGCGTGCTGGAACATACACACTGGAGCCGGTCAAGAGAAAGCGGCCCCGACCTCTCGCTCGCCCCCTACCACCTCACCCGGAAGGCCCTCCCGTTTGTCGACATCCAGACTGGCGAGAAGAATATCAAATAAACCCATCAACTTCTGAAAGCAATCGGGACTCGAATGATGCAATTCCATATTCCACATGATGAAACGAGCATGAATTTCAAAAGAACAATTCTCCCAGGCGTTTTAAAATATACCGTGTTGACCTCGGTAACAATTCAACCGTTTCACTTGGGAGGCGTTTCGTGTCTTACGTGTCACGCCGCGACAACCAGCGACAAACAAATGCACGTGGTATATAATCACGCACGCCTCTCCATTATTTGCGTAAACTCATCGCAGCCTAGCCCCTACTGTACACCCTCGATCAATTTCACTCCCTCCGTCTTGGGGCATTTGTCGTGCAAATGGAGGGCTGGAGAGAGTGGGGAAGGGACTGGTTTGGTATTCAGCATCTGTCTCTCTCCTTCTCTGTTCTACCCCCATCTCTCTACCCCCCCCCCCCCCCCCCGGTTGTTCCCATGGTTCCACCCTGCAGCCCATCTGGCCAGACCCTACACACTAACAGGAAGAGGGAAGCGGAAGGGGGAGAAGATAGGGAAGTTGTTTCTTCTTCCCGTTATCAAAGACCAGAATTAGCTACTTTTGTTTGGGGAGGGGGGGAGGGGGAGGGGGAGGGGGGGGGGGGGCAAAATGTTGACTGCGGTTGCAAAATAGTTGGAAAGAGATTCTCGACGTGCCGATTCCATGCCACATGGTTTACGAACTGATACGCAAAACGACATTTGATTCAGAACTGAAGTTGTTTGTTTTTTTCAATTTAAATGATTATATACATTTCTTGCCTCAAACAGACGTTATGTATATGGGGCACACAACGATCTGAGCTCTGCAGATTTAGGCTAGGAAGAGACAGAATTATTAGATCACTTATTCTGGTATTGCCCCTACAGTATGTAGCTTGTTTCTGGTCACAGGTTCAGGAATGGCTGAAAAATCACATTTAGTTCAAATTAACCCAATAAATAGCACTGTTGGGAGATTTGGAAAGCCATAGTCAACCAATCAACAGTAATATAAGTATATACATTAGCAGTCAAAAGTTTGGACACACCTACTCATTCAAGGGGGGATTTCTTTATTTTCTACATTGTAGAATAACAGGGAAGACATCGAAACTATGAAATGACACATATGGAATTATGGAGTGACGATAAAAAACAAATCAGAATATATTTTATGTTTGAGATTCATCAAAGTAGCCACCCTTTGCCTTGATGACAGATTACTTCATTCATGCAATGATTATTTATTTATTTTTACTAATAATGCTATATGTAAAATGTCTATATATAACAACAAAAGAACAAGCTGTAAAAACAACACTACACACTCCCTGCCTGTACACACTCCCACAGTCTCTCTGTTTACGTCTCTGCTGCTCACCAAACACACCCACTTTCTTTCTCCCAGTGGGGAATCAACAACATCACATCTGAGGGAGGCCAAGAGCTTTGCTTGACTCCCTGCCAAACAACACAACCCTGTTAGCCCACCACACCCAGCTGGGTCATGCTACTATGCTGCCTGAACAGGAGTCAACAACACACACAGTGAGACCCACTCCAGACCAGGCCTGTCCCAATACCCAGAACCACAAAGGAACCCCCCCAGCCCTGTTGACCCTGCTCCCACACTAACCTTCCAACTCTGTTCGTCAACATCACACCCAAACCTGCTATAGGGCCAGACCAGAACGCTGTCACCACAGACCTACTCAAGGTTATAATGTCCATCTTCCCAAACCACAGTGGTGGGCCCTAATCACAACACACTGTCACATTATCCCAGTATGCCACACACACTGCCATGTTGCTGCTGCAGACGCGACTCCGCAACCACTGCCTTCCCACCCGACGACAGGCCCCAGTCGATCCACGCGAAGCGCCCCTGCTAGACGTCATAGGCCAATTGCCGCGCTTCTACTGAGGCAAACATAGGCAGCTTCCAATGCTCTCAACACTGCTTCCTCCTCACACTGTGGCGCTGCTAGCCTCCTGGCCTCGATGCGGACGATAATAACATCCTTAGCCTGGCTGCCAGCGTCTTTAGCCAATTTGGGTTGGGCCAAACTTAACCTAGGCAACAATGTAGTATTGTTGAATGCATTAACAGTCTGACACCTCGGCTAGATGACATAACCACACCTCCCTTTTCATTGGCCTGGCTCTTCTACTTTTAAGTGGAGCGACTTGTGGTGTGGGTAACAAGACATCCTCTCTTTCCCAGTATCTGGGTTAGCATAGCGCATGGGCGGCATAGTGTACTAGGCTTCTAAGCAGTCTATTTCTAAATGCATGTAGACTGTGTGAGTATTTATTTGCACAGGCGCGTTTTTGCAGTATGTTTTCAGACAATGGGAGCGGGTGCAATCATATCTTGTTGGCAGATTGAGTTAGTTCGTTTGCCTGGAGACAAGGCTGTGTCTCTAGCCAGCGTCTTTGTGTTGCCAAGGATCAGGTTTCCCGCCTGCTCCCTCCTCGGGCCAATGCCTTCATTATGACTGACTGATCAATTATGGAGGCCCTCCTCTCCGCCCATTCCCACTCTCTATCCTGCCATATTCCTCCGTTGTTTTTCCTCCCCCTTCCTACTTTCTCCTGCCCTACTCTCTCTCTCTCGCTCTCTCTCGACTCCTCTTTCCTGGTTCCTCCACTCTCTCAATTCTGCCTCCTCTCTCACTCTCCTCCCTGCTCTTTCCATCCCCATCATCCACTGCTTCAGAATAAGTTAGGAAGAGGAAGAGTTGCCCAGCCCAAGGTAAAACCCGTCAGGTCAGCAGGGCTTTAAAAATCTATCCAACCACTCATTCTAACCCCAGTCAATCTCGACGAAGTACCTCAGGTTGTCGCTAATAAGCAGTGATGCCATTGCCACGTTTGTCACCTCCAGCCGTCTGACCCCTTCCTGCCCCGTCGTTCAGAAGTCCAACAAACATGGCGAGAAATGTGTCCACCAGCGAGGTGGGTTCATTCCCTCTCTTAGCAGATGAAGTCATGTTGCTGTTGGCTGTGACTGAGGGGAGGGAGTTCTGTTCTGGATTGGCTAGTGGTTGGAGGAGCTCTGCTGCTGCTGGGTTTGATGTTAGATGATCAAATTCTCCAGGATTTCTGTCGGTGGGCTATTCATTCTAGCCTGGGTACTAGTTTGTTTCTGCTCTTTTGCCAACGCCATATGGATTGTCATGCTTGACAATGAGTACGCAAAAAGCACAAACAGATCTCGAACAAGGGAAGGGCTTACCAAGAAAAACTTCCAAAAGGACTAATTTGAGGTAGAAAGGAGTTAGAGCACTCGACAACAAAAAGCTGAGATCTATTAAAGTGAGATCAAATATATCAATTGTACAGGATCTATTCTCTCTCATTCTATTCTCACTGACTGGACTATGTTTTGAGTCACACAAAGAGTAGAAGGGAGAGAGATGACCCTATAGCAGTCCCTATAGCAGCCAGCCCTCATCAGAAAATGTCCTACAGACTGCACACTGTCCCTTTCTCCAAGTGTCCACCATGTTGACACTGTCAATAACAACTAAACTCAGCAACAACAAAAAAAGAAACGGCCCTTTTTCAGGACCCTGTCTTCCAAAGATAATTCGTAAAAATCCCAATAACTTCACAGATCTTCATTGTAAAGGTTTTAACCTTTCTAGCGCAGGCATTCCGCTAGCGGAACCCCTCGACAACATTCTGCTGAAAAGGCATTGGGCAAAATTCTAAAATATTTTTTTTAAATATGGAACTTTCACACATTAAGTCCAATACATCAAATGAAAGATAAACTTCTTGTTAATCTACCCATCGTGTCCGATTTCAAAAAGGCTTTACAGCAAAAGCACAACATATGATTATGTTAGGTCAGAGCCAAGTCACAAAAACACACAGCCGTTTTTCCAGCCAAAGATAGGAGCCACAAAAAGCTGAAATATAGATAAAATTAATCACTAAGCTTTGATGATCTTCATCAGATGACACTCATAGGACATCATGTTACACAATACAGGTATGTTCTGTTCGATAATGTGCATATTTATATCCAAAAATCTCAGTTTACATTGGCGCGTTACGTGCAGTAATGTTTTGATTTTTAAAAATCCAGTGATTTTGCAGATAGCCACATAAAATCACAGAAATACTCATAATAAACATTGAGAAAAGATAGTGTTATTCACAGTATTAAAGATAGACTCTCCTTAATGCAACCGCTATGTCAGATTTTAAAAAAACTAAGGAAAAAGCATAATCTAGTACGGCGCTGTTGGAGGAAATTATAGTTGAAATGATTAATTATGTATACATTTAAATTAGAACCATTTAATTTAATACTATTATGTTATGGTATGAAATGTATGAGTTCTTGGTTAAACTAGGACTGAAAATGTAGGTAAAACAAATTAATTGTCTGTACCTTGCAGGTTTAAGGGAGAGGGATGTTATATATTTTCTGACAGATAAGAATGATCTTTGATGTTCCATTAGTGGAGGAGAAACTGTCTTTTAGACAGATTGGAATGTTTGTTTTATGAGGGGAGTAGAAGAAGATCTCCAGACCTAAAGACACTGCGCTATTGTGTGGATCGGAAAGAGTGTGAGAAACTGAGGACGTCATTTTATGTTCTCTCTTTAAAATGTAATGTTGTTTGTATTTTGGGTGAGTACTCTCTTGAATTAAACGCTGTTACCTGACTTTTAAGACTGGTCTCGATCTATTTCATGCAAAATGATAAATTTACAACTTATTATGAAATAGATAGAGTGTGAATTTGGTTTTGGCTACAAAACATATAGGAATTTAGAATTCCTCTAACAGGCGCTCAGAGCCCAATCCAGCCAAAAAAATACCCGCCATGTTGGAGTCAACAGAAGTTAGAAATAACATTATAAATATTCACTTACCTTTGATGATCTTCATCAGAATACACTCCCAGGAATCCCAGTTCGACAATAAATGACTGATTTGTTCCATAAAGTTCCATAAAGTCCATAATTTATGTCCAAATAGCCACTTGTTGTTAGCGTGTTCAGCCCAGTAATCCATCTTCATGAGGCGCGAGCACTACATCCAGAAAAAAATTGAAAAGTTCCGTTACAGGTCGTAGAAACATGTCAAACGATGTATGGAATCAATCTTTAGGATGTTTTTAACATAAAACTTCAATAATGTTCCAACCGGAGAATTCCATTGCCTGTAGAAAAGCACTGGAACGAGAGCTAACTCTGTTGGGACCGCGCGTCACGAGCCTGAGACACTCTGCCAGACCCTTGACTCATTCAGCTCCCATTCCCCCCTCCTTTATAGCAGAAGCCTGAAACAAGTTTCTAAAGACGGTTGACATCTAGTGGAAGCCTTAGGAAGTGCAACTTCACCCCATAAAAACGGTGTATTCGGTAGACCAAGCTTTGAAAAACTACAAACCTCATATTTCCCACTTCCTGGTTGGATTTTTCTCAGGTTTTCCACTGCCATATGAGTTCTGTTATACTCATAGACATCATTCAAACCGTTTTAGAAACCCAAGAGTGTTTCCTATCCAATACTACTAATAATATGCATATATTAGCATCTGGGGCTGAGTAGGAGGCAGTTTACTCTGGGCATGCATTTCATCCAAAAGTGAAAATGCTGCCCCCTATCCCAAACAGACTGTTTCCCATGCTTGTTCAATGAACCATAAACAATTAAGGAACATGCACCTGTGGAACGGTCGTTAAGACACTAACAGCTTACAGACGGCAATTAAGGTCACAGTTATGAAAACTTAGGACACTAAAGAGGCCTTTCTACTGACTCTGAAAAAACACAAAAAGAAGAATGCCCAGGGTCCCAGCTCATCTGCGTGAATGTGCCTTAGGCATGCTGCAAGGAGGCATGAGGACTGCAGATGTGGCCAGGGAAATAAATTGCTATGTCTGTACAGTGAGATGCCTAAGACAGCGCTACAGGAGACAGGGCGGACAGCTGATCGTCCGCGCAGTGGCAGACCACATGTAACAACACCTGCACGGGATCAGTACACCCGAACATCACACCTGCGGGACAGGTACAGGATGGCAACAACAACTGCCCGAGTTACACCAGGAACGCACAATACCTCCATCAGTGCTCAGACTGTCCGCAATAGGCTGAGAGAGGCTGGACTGAGGGCTTGTAGGCCTGTTGTAAGGCAGGTTCTCACCAGACATCACCGGTAACAACTTTGCCTATGGGCACAAACCCACCGTCGCTGGACCAGACAGGACTGACAAAGTCTTCACTGACAAGTCGCGGTTTTGTCTCACCAGGGGTGACGGTCAGATTTGCGTTTATCGTCGAAGGAATGAGCGTTACACCGAGGCCTGTACTCTGGAGTGGGATCGATTTGGAGGTCGAGGGTACGTCATGGTCTGGGGCAGTGTGTCACGACATCATTGGACTGAGCTTGTTGTCATTGCAGGCAATCTCAACACTGTGCATTACAGGGAAGACATCCTCCTCCCTCATGTGGTACCCTTCCTGCAGGCTCATCCTGACAGGACCCTCCAGCATGACAAAGCCGCCAGCCATACTGCTTTTTCTGTGCGTGATTTCCGACAAGACAGGAATGTCAGTGTTCTGCCCTGGCCAACGAAGAGCCCGGATCTCAATCTCATTGAGCACATCTGGGACCTGGTAGATCGGAGGGTGAAGGTCAATCCCCCCAGAAATGTCCGGGAACTTGCAGGTGCCTTGGTGGAAGAGTGGGGTAACATCTCACAGCAAGAACTGGCAAATCTGGTGCAGTCCATGAGGAGGAGATGCACTGCAGTACTTAATGCAGCTGGTGGCAACACCAGCTACTGACTGTTACTTTTGATTCTGACCCCCCACCCCTTTGTTCAGGGACACATTATTCAATTTCTGAGAGGTCACATGTCTGTGGAACTTGTTCAGTTTATGTCTCAGTTGTTGAATCTTGTTATGTTCATGTAAACATGTTAAGTTTACTGAAAATAAACACAGTTGACAGTGAGAGGACGTTTCTTTTTTTGCTGAGTTTAGAATCTTTATCTTGGGCAGATTGTCCAAACTGAAGTAATTGAAATAAACACACATCGAAAATATAAAAACTTCAGCACTCAAAACAAACATAGTGAAGTCAAGGGTACACACACACACACACACACACACACACACACACACACACAATACAAACAAATGAATAGGCTTGGTGTCATGGAGAAGTCTCTTTGATTTTGAAATGGGAGCTCAGAGAACAATATATTCTATTCAGACCAAATGACGTCATGCTTCATAAGCAGCCCTTTCCACATCGCTGCTCTCGATCAGTTTGTTTGTTTATTTGCTTCCTTGCTTCTTTTAACAGTGCTATCACCTGACCTCGTGGTCATCTGTTGTGATCATCCAGGCTGTATTCAGTAGCCTCTGGCAGAGAGCTCCTTGTCCTGATTCTGGCCCAGCTTCTCCTGACATATTTTCTCTCCATCTCTTTCTCTTTCTCTCTTGAGGCTAAGGGTTTGATTAGATTCAATCCGTGTGATCGCTCGATTGAAATGAAAAGGTAATTTCCGATTGAGCAGAGTGTGCTGTTTTTACAGTGAATGCAAACTCCGCTAATGTGGAAACATTTACATTTAAATGTAAAATTGAGCTACAACGTGCCAAGGATTTAATCAAACCCTAAATCGTTTGACTTTCGCTCCTGTCTTGGATTGACCAGACATATCACTGCCATGTGATCATGTGGTAGAATAGGATATGATGAAAATGTGTTGGAAAACAACAGGGAAATGAGGCGTGTATTTACTATAGTGTTTCTGTTTTATTATCTTTGACATAGAAGTGGAGGCTTTCTCCTTGAGGAAACCTACTGGAGAAATGTTAAAAGGGCACATTTTCCAGAGCTTCTTCTCTTTTCTATAACCTATAGGGAACACAGTATGTTGTCTATACTTGGCATGTACTGTAAGGTTTCTCTCATATGGGTGGCAATAAATCGGGAAATGGGGGAGGGGGATGCACAGGGTATACTCAAATTAAATACTGTAGTGTTTACTACAGTTTTTTTTTTAAGTGTAGCGTTTTTGCGGACATTACTGTAGTATTTACTACAGTGTTTTTATGGATACTATTTTAGCATTTTTTATAGTATTCTACAATATACTACAACATTCTTTAGTAAGTAGTACACAATTGAGGGATACTACAGTATGTAGTATAGTATTCTACAGTATACTACAGAATTCTATAGAAAGTACTGTAGTATTCTATAGTATTTTTTCATGTGGGTTCACTCAGTAAAACACAAAGCCGTAACAGGAAACAACAACATGATGCGAGGCAAAACCACAACTCCCCGACATTATTAAAGAGGTGCCCTGAGAGGGAATAGACGTGAGGTTTTTTATGGTGACCTCTCCTAGGAAAAACTCTCATTTAGAGCATTCATAGCATTCTACAGTGCTTACACCATGGCCTCACAGCAACAGAAAGGACTGTGTTTATGACCTCACAGAAAGAGCAACTTTGTCTATGACATCACAGACAGAGAGAAAGCAAGAGAGAGGGACTGTCTTTGGCATGGTTCCCCAACTGGTGACCCGCGGGCTGAATTTAGCTCGCAGGTGGTTTTATGTGGGCCCCCAAGTTTTCTTAGCAAATTATTTGTATTATTATTTTTTACAGATTTTTCTTTTTTGGACATAAAACACTTAAAAACACCAGGAAATCAGATTCAAGTGGTTTTCATTTTGGAAATCTTATTTTATTTTATAAAAAACAATTAATCAATCATAATCACTAGTTATAACTACGCATGGTTGATGATATTACTAGTTTATCTAGCGTGTCCTGCGTTGCATATAATCGATGCAACGCTGGGAGATGATTTAACAAAAGCGCATTTGCGAAAAAAGCACAATCGTTAGACGACTGTACCTAACCATAAACACCCATGCCTTTCTTAAAAACAATACACAGAAGTATATATTTTTAAACCTGCATATTTAGCTAAAAGAAATCCAGGTTAGCAGGCAATATTAACCAGGTGAAATTGTGTCACTTCTCTTGCGTTCATTGCACGCAGAGTCCGGGTATATGCAACAGTTTGGGCAGGCTAGCTCATTGCGAACTAATTTGCCAGATTTTTACATAATTATGACATACATTGAAGGTTGTGCAATGTAACAAGAATATTTAGACTTAGGGATGCCACCCGTTAGATAAAATACCGAACGGTTCCGTATTTCACTGAAATAATAAACGTTTTGTTTTCGAAAATGATAGTTTCCGGGTTCGACCATATTAATGACCAAAGGCTCGTATTTCTGTGTGTTATGTTATAATTAAGTCTATGATTTGATAGAGCAGTCTGACAGAGATGGTAGGCAGCAGCAGGCTCGTAAGCATTCATTCAAACAGACTTTCGTGCGTTTTACCAGCAGCTCTTCGCAAGCACAGCGCTGTTTATGACTTTAAGCCTATCAGCCTAGTGGCTGGTGTAACTGATGTGAAATGGCTATCTAGTTAGTGGGGTATGCACTAATAGCGTTTCAAACATCACTCGCTCTGAGACTTGGAGTAGTTATTCCCCTTGCTCTGCAAGGGCCGCGGCTTTTGTGGAGCGATGGGTAACGCTGCTTCGAGTGTGGCTGTTGTCGATGTGTTCCTGGTTCGAGCCCAGGTAGGGGCGAGGAGAGGGACGGAAGCTATAATGTTACACTGGCAGTACTATACTGCCTAAAAGAACATCCAATAGTCAAAAGGTATATGAAATACAAATGGTATAGAGAGAAATAGTCCTATAAATACTATATTAACTACAACCTAAAACCTCTTACCTTGGAATATTGAAGTCTCATGTTAAAAGGAACCACCAACTTTCATATGTTCTCATGTTCTGAGCAAGGAACTCAAACGGTAGTTTTCTACACGGCACATATTGCACTTTTACTTTCTTCTCCAACACTTTGTTTTTGCATTATTTAAACCAAATTGAACATGTTTCATTATTTATGAGGCTAAATTGATTTTTATTAATGTATTATATCAAGTTAAAATAAGTGTTCATTCAGTATTATTGTAATTGTCATTATTACAAATGAATAAATAAAAAGTCAGATTAATCGTTATCGGCTTTTTTTGGTCCTCCAAATATCGTATCGGCGTTGAAAAATCATAATCGGTCGACCTCTACCGTGTACCCCTCCAGCTATTCTGACAGCCTTTAGATCGCCAAAGTGATGACATTTTCACACAATCTATGATCGCAGGGACACAGAAATACCCCTTTTATCCTCCCTCTACCTAAATACTATGCAACTATCCAAAAAGTAGCTTTTAGCAATAACATAACTCGTGCCTTGTGTTGTGAACAAGGCTCCTCAGTACAATATTTCAATAGCCATACATGGCTTTACGACAGAGTCAGAAACAGAAGAGTTCTCACGATAGCTTTGTCCTCCTGTTCTTCTAAAGGTAAGAGGAACATACACCCTCCTCAAACAACAGCCATTGTTTAGACAGCCATGTCTCGTTTTTCAGCTGAACACACTGTACAGTATACAACACCAATGCCAAACCCCATCACTGAGAGTGTGAGTATCTCCAGACAGGGCGTGGAAAGTCCTCCATAGTGGGAAAGTCCTGTGGGGAGTTGGGACCCTCCCTGTTCAGGGACATGTTTAGAATGGGGCCTAACAGAGGACATGAAAGAGAACCATGCTGCCACTGAAACAGGGACAAGTGTTTAATGAGGCGTTGCCGCGGCGACTGGGGTGTAAAAGACGTCAGCGTGCAGCCTCATTAGCGCCTGACAACAGCTTGGCTCGTAGCTGGAATTTCTCCTTTCTCATTGTGGGTTAGCGGGGCATGGGCTATTCTTAACCCCGTGAGGTCACTGTGACGGAGGGATGAAACATATGACAGGAATGTCTTCTATTCCTGTCCTCCCTTTGCCCCCGAATCAGCACCGGCAGGGTAAGAGTGACAGCACAGGCCAGTGACGTCAGAGTTTATAGAGAGAGAGAATGACAGAGGTGAAGTCGGACGTTTACATACACCTTAGCCAAATACATTTAAACTCAGTTTTCACCATTTCTGACATTTAATCCAAGTAAAAATTCCCTGTCTTGGGTCAGTTAGGATCACCACTTCATTTTAAGAATGTGAAATGTCAGAATAATAGTAGAGAGAATGATTTATTTCAGATTTTATTTCTTTCATCACATTCACAGTGGGTCAGAAGTTTACATACACTCAATTAGTATTTGGTAGCATTGCCTTTAAATTGTTTAACTTGGGTCAAACGTTCTGGGTAGCCTTCCGCAAGCTTCCCACAATAAGTTGGGTGAATTTTGGCCCATTCCTCCTGACAGAGCTGGTGTAACTGAATCAGGTTTGTAGGCCTCCTTGCTCCCACACGCTTTTTCAGTTCTGCCCACAAATTTTCTATAGGATTGAGATAAGGGCTTGTGATGGCCACTCCAATACCTTCACTTTGTTGTTCTTAATCCAATTTACCATAACTTTGGAAGTATGCTCGGTGTCATTGTCCATTTGGAAGACCCATTTGCGACCAAGCTTTAACTTCCTGGCTGATGTCTCAGGATGTTGCTTCAATTTATCCACATAATTTTCCTGTCTCATTGTGCCATCTATTTTGTGAAGTGCCCTCTAGAATTGTGATACAGTGAATTATAAGTGAAATAATCTGTCTGTAAACAATTGTTGGAAAACTTAGTTGTGTCATGAACAAAGTAGATGTCCTAACCGACTTACCAAAACTATAGTTTGTTGAAAAGAAATGTGTGGAGTGGTTGAAAAACGAGTTTTAATGACTCCAACCTAAGTATATGTAAACTCCAACCTAAGTGTATGAAAAACAGAGAGGTGGGTGGTGGTAGGAATATTGCCTATTGTTAATGCCATAAATCCAATGCGGAAGTGTGAGAGTGACCGGTTGTTGCAAACTGGGAGATGACTGCAGAATCGCTGATATCCAAACCTACTAACTACACCTAGACACAAGGCCCAATACTCTCTGGAAGACAGGAAGTCAGATCGTTCGCTAGAAGAGTGTTTGTGTCACAAGCCTGAGTGCAGTATTCCCCTGCGTCCTCAGATTCAGCCTTACCACACACACACACACACACACACACACACACACACACACACACACACACACACAGGAAGAAACAGGCTCGGGCCTCCTAATAGCCAGACTGTTGGCCTTAGTTTCAGAGAGAAACCCTGGAATTGAGCAACAGAGGCTAGATGTGTAGGACACCAAATTATTCACCACTAGCTTAACATAAAGTTATAGCAATATTAACCCTAAGTATGAGATTTTAACATTTGCCCTCTACATGGTTATAGGCATAGTGCTGTGTAATGCAGTGGAGGCTCCTCCTCTGAGGAAGGAAAGGACCATGCTACTCAGTGAATTTCATAAAAATATAAATAAAAATTGTGAAACCTTAGTATAGTTTTATCTTAAAAAATTATAACTAAATATATTCACATCACCAAATAACTGATTGAAACACACTATTTTGCAATGAACGTCTACAGTAGCATGGAACAGCACTCTATAGGACAGCACTCTATAGGGTATCGCCATGGTGTATCCGGAGGACAGCTAGCTTCCATCCTCCTCTGGGTACATTGGCTTCAGTACAAAACCTGGGAGGCTCGTGGTTCTCACCCCCTTCCATAGACTTACACAGTAATTATGACAACTTCTGGAGGACGTCTTCCAACAAATCAGAGCTCTTGCAGCATGAACTGACATGCTGTCCACCCAATCAAAGGATCAGAGAATTAATCTAGTACTGAAAGCATAAGCTACAGCTAGCTAGCACTGCGGTGCGTAATGTGTGGTACGTACTTGAGTCAAAGAGAGAGAAAGGCAATAGTTTAACAGTTTTAAGCAAATTATTTTGTTCAAAAATGCAGGAGAAGCAGCAGAGAGAGCTAACTATATTTCATTTTCTTTGTTTACCTTTCACTTAATTAGCTAATGCAGCTAATTTAGTCTACTCAAACAGAGAGGAATGCTATTTATGTGTTCTTGTTCAGTGAACGCGCCTTTTTTCGCTGACTCGTGGTTAGCGGTGGAAGGACGTATGAGGCAGTGCTCTGTCTGAACTTCGTCATGGAGAGTAGGGCATGGAAAGGCACACAGGTTTACATTCCTGACGTGGCTGCTGCATACCAGAACACGCTCTGTAAACCAGCAGGACAGGAGTGGGAGAGGAGTGGAAAAACTGATGACACACACACACACAAGCGTGACAACACAGATACACACACACTAGAGTGCAAATACAGATATGCCCACATCTAGTACCAATAGTGCCAATCTTGACCAGCAGGGCCAGGATATGGTGGCAATCAGCCTGCTATCTGGATCCAGGGCTATATGACATATTCTACACAAACCGGAAGAGCCCAAGCTGGAATCATTTTTGCTCCAGTATACAACAAGGGAATAAAAGTCCAGATTCATATACCTCCTCTTGACCACAGAACGTGGCAAGCCTAAGAAAACAGGCCTACTTATTCAACAATGGACCAACATATCCAACCTGGACTCAGGGGTAGACGTAACATAGTTACCGTAAATCCGAGACACTACCATCAGTATGATATGTATTCATTTGTGGACATCCATCATCCATTTTGTGTGATACTGTATGTTACGAATTACAATTCGTATGATGTATTACAAATTTGCTAAATGTATGATATTTTACAAATTCCAATCTGTTGTTGCTAATGTTAGCTGGGTGGCTAATGCTAATGTTAGCTAGGTGGCTAATGTTAGCTAGGCTAGGGGTTAGGGTTTGAGGTTAAGGTTAGGAGTTAGGTTAACGGGTTAAGGGTTACTAACATAGTGGGGCGGCAGGGTAGCCTAGTGGTTAGAGCGTTGGACTAGTAACCGGAAGGTTGCAAGTTCAAACCCCCGAGCTGACAAGGTACAAATCTGTCGTTCTGCCCACAGCCTAGGAACAGTTAACCCACTAGGCTGTCATTGAAAATAAGAATATGCTCTTAACTGACTTACCTAGTTAAATAAAAGTAAAATAAATTTAAATAAATAGTGCGGCAGCACTGTCATCTGACCAAAGACCCCCATTCCATCAATTGAGTGTAACTATACAGCAAATGTCCCTTTCTCTCCCCAGTATTGGCATGATGCGTAATATGTAGCTCTTTAGGTAACTTTAACATTATAACCGAACCACTACTTGCCCTTTTAAGTTGCTTCCTCCATTCACAATTCACAGACTCTTTCGCGGTATGCACCTGCTTGACCTGTTAATTAAGTATAGTCTTGAGTATGTAAATGTTGCTCTATGCAAATTGACAGTATTATCCTCTAACACTTTGCTGGTTAAACAACCTATTGAATTCACCTTTTCCCCCCATGTATCATCTGCCATTATCATCCTTCAATCTTACTCTTTTTATTATCCAGCTTTTGTATTTTACCTCCTGTTTCTCTGATACAAAACACTCTAGAGAACGGATTCATGAGTCTGATATTAGGCTCCTCCGATATACCTTCAGATAAATCCATTTGTACTATTGTTCACATTTTGTGCTTATTGTGCAATTGTTAAGATACATCATGGGTCAGGTCTTCTTAAAAAGGTCATTTTTGTCCAATAACGGACTGGTGCCCCAATTTATAACAAGATAAATGAATCATTTATATTAATAACTTGACCAATATCCTCTACAGACACACACACACACACAAGCGTGTACACACACACACACACACACACACACACACACACACACACATATTAAATACTTTATTTGAATCCACAAATCACTTTACAGTTGAGAAGGATTCAACCATTTCAAAGGACAAGGATATCTGGACACTTGTGGATACAGATAGTACCTTCTCCACACAGCAAAGCCGACACAGAGCGTTAACTCGCTAGCTGCTTATTCAGGTCTGCAATCTGAAGGCCACATACTGTCAGCCTAAGTACATGGCTGAGACTCCTGAATATCAGCCCCACAGGCTTGCGCTGATAACCAAAGCTATTAGGGTGTAACACAAGGGGCTGGCATTTCAGTAAATTGTCGGCAAAGGTCTGCTCCAAGTAGGAGCTGAAAAAGCAACCCACTTCCAAAATAAGCTCCTCCCTCTGGCCTCCCCCCACAACAACATCTGGCATATTTTACACACACACACACACACACACACACACACACACACACACACACACACACACACACACACACACACACACACACACACACACACACACACAATCTACACCTAGCTATTATAGTACACAGAAACCAGCAGCCCAGTCCTGTGAGGTGTCTCTTATGAAACGGGAGGATTAGGCGTAGGAGAGAGGGATAGTTTATACGCTATAAGCAAGGTCTGTACCCACATGCATTTAAGTTTGTTTGGTGGGTTCGGTGTGTTAGAGGGGGCTGGTCTCGGGTGGGGGCTCGGCGACAAAGCGTCTCATTCTGCTCTGGGGGAGCGGGGAGGTAGTATAAGAGCCGTGTCCAGACTGGGTCGGGGGGGGGGGGGGGGGGGGGGGGGGGGGCTGGGGATAAAGGAGCTGTGCTCCGCTGCACTGGACTGGGCTTTTGTGGGCCTGCCTCTCCCTCTGCCTGGCCAGGTAAGCCGATAGGAACCTGGCCCCTGATCCCCCCCGGGCCTCGCTCTACACACTCGGAACTGAGCACAGCTTTCTTTATTCACAAGAGAAGGAGGGAGAGGGAAAAAGGGTGATGGAGAGCGAGACCTGAAAGAAAAAAAAAGAGAGAAAGTTAAGGAGTCAGGGATATGAGAGAGGAACAGGTGTACGAAGCATACCGATGTAGGATCTTCATTTGACCATGTTTCTCACAGCAGGAAAAATAAACCTGCAGCAACAGGAAATTGTGAATTGCTGTGTGGATTATTGTTCATGGACATTTTTCGTAGGGGTTGATCCATTTTTTAGTTGGGTCAAGTCAAGTCTGACATTTTTAAGTGGAAAGTGCAAACTTTAGAAGCCTTTTGAAACCTTCAATGCACAACAAGTTTACATTTCCTGCTGTGCAACAACAGGGGGGTCAAATGAAGGTCCTGCATCTGTAGAGCAGGAAAAGAGATGGAAGAGGAGGAGATTAAGATGGGCAAAATGTAAAGAAGATAGAAAGACCCCCTCTTCTTTTCCCTACAAACACCTCCTCCTCCCTCCATCCCACCTCCACTCAGCAGGCCGGGTGTTATAGATGGGATTCTCCAGAGAGATCTCAAAAGAAAACTGCACAACATGTGTTTGCTCAACATTCCCAAGGCATGCTGGGAGTGGATGGTTGGTCACACACACACATTCCTCCCCATCCACACTGGGAACCACAATGGACACATTACTGGGCTGTGAGTCATTCCCTTTATGTAGGCTCCCTCTACTCCCTCTGCTTTTGTTCCTTCCCTCCTCCCATAACCCGTTCTGGTTTTTATCCCTCATTCCCAGGTCAGGATGGAGGGGTTTTCACTGCTTTTGTGTGTGTGAGTGAGTGAGTGAGTGAGTGAGTGAGTGAGTGAGTGAGTGAGTGAGTGAGTGAGAGAGTGAGTGAGTGAGAGAGAGAACAAGCGAGAGAGAGAGAGAGAGAGAACAAGTGTGAGAGAGTGGAGAGAGAACAGGTGAGAGAGAGTGGAGAGAGAACAGGTGAGAGAGAGTGGAGAGAGAACAGGTGAGAGAGAGTGGAGAGAGAACAGGTGAGAGAGAGTGGAGAGAGAACAGGTGAGAGAGAGTGGAGAGAGAACAAGATTGAGTGAGTGAGTGAGTGAGTGAGTGAGTGAGTGAGTGAGTGAGTGAGTGAGTGAGTGAGTGAGTGAGTGAGTGAGTGAGTGAGTGAGTGAGTGAGTGAGTGAGTGGAGAGAGAACAAGATAGAGAGAGAGATGCAGGTTAGTGCTGCAGCTCCAGTCACATGACTAATGTCAGCGCTCCCCTCTAGACATTTTTACAAGGGACATCAGCGTTCCCTTCTAGTGATGCTCCCAGCATAATACTAGAAACAAATAATTTCATTCTGACTTCATCTCTCTCCCTAACCTTCCCGCTTCTCTCTCCCATTTTCTCTCCACTCTTGTCTTTCCACTGCCAGAGTCCTCTACTCAGCCCTAATGTAATTTGTTTACCTACTTGAGGTAGCTCCTCTCCTGCCCTCCCACCCCCCCATCCCTTCCCCCAGCCAGTCTGGCAGTCCTCTCACTTCCTCAGGCTCAGTCCCAAAACAGCCCCAGGTGGACAAGGGTGACCCCACCCAGCCAGCTAGCACACTGACCCCATTGTCGTCAGACTTACCTAACACGGCCCATTACTAAAACACCAACCTTAACTCTTACACTAAACCCTTCTTGTCATATGGCGGCCATTTTGGTATTGCTTCATGTTGGATTGTAATGTGGATATGAAACTACATACCAACTTCTGTAGAATTGATCTTTAAGGTTTCTGTACTTCCTGTGTATTTTTTTGTGTTTTTTTAGATGGGAGATGAGCTTTAATACTGCAGATAGATTGTAGCTTCCACCAATGTAATTGTCTGCATAATTTCCAATCCCCCATATATTTTTTGCAAATATCTAGATTTATATTGTATATACACACACATATTTTTAAAATATAATTTCCTTCATTATTTTCCCCTAACCTAATTGTAGTAAACTAATGGACAACACTTAGGCTTCTACTTCCAGCTTATACATACTATATACATGTTACAGTAGTTATCTTTTGTTTGTTTTTAGTCCTGGTCTTCCTCTATTTCTGATGTCCATCCAGTTTGATTTCCCTTTGACGTATATTTTTAACTGTGCCGTTTCACAAAAGTTCTGAACCTCTATACCTTTCACGTTGGTTATCTTGTTGTTATTAGTCCCACCCTTCAGCACCATTCAACCCCTCCCCATCTATCACTTAACACCATCCATATTGAATTTCTTTTTGACATTTATTTCTCAACTGCGCTGTGATGCTTCACAAAAGTTCGGAACCTTTCTATTCTCATAGTTTCCACAGACTGTAAATTAAAATATCACTTATTTTGTTGCTAAATGTATTATGACATGATCGATTCTTATTATTCTACCGTGCGAGATTCTTACTCAAACCACACGCCACGGCTCTAACAAAATCAAAGGAGCATGTTGGGATAAATCACGTTTGTCAGCCCACATACTCAAAGTAATTAGGCACGGTTGAACAGCTTTTCACTGTGAGCCCAGCGCACGAGACCGAGAGGGTTGAAGACCCACATGACACACCTATATCTTTCTCTCATATAATCTATCTATGATAATCGTCTATGTCCCCTCCTTCCTCTTTTTATGAAAGTCACGGCAGTGCCAGCCTCAGTGTTAAGTGTATTTACTAAATGCTTCTCTAACCTCAGGTTCCCCGAGTGCGGTAGTGTGTGTGCGTGTGCGTGCGTGCGTGCCTACGTAGGCCTCCGACACACGTCGCGGACCAGCACCGACACACACGTAACCCTCTGAGTATCTGCTGCCGTGCCTGGTAACCACGGATACCATCCGTGACCTTGTAGAAAAAGGCCGCCCCAGACCCTCCTGAGCAAACACGGCTTTTCCTGGAAAGCACCGAAGAACATCGTCCAGGCAGCATCTCAAAAAGAAACGGCATCTAAAGTTGAAGCTGCGATATGGGCCGATCTGAGCAAATTCACCTAAAAATGAAATGTGAGTTTCAGATCTGTCATTGAAAGCAAGTCTAAGAAGAGGTAGATCTGTTCTATGTGTGCTATTTTTATGCTTTCAGTTCTTTTGTTTGTGCGTCATTTACTTGCGATTTTGTACACCAGCTTCAAACTGCTGAAAATACTATATTTTTTGGTTATGGAAAATATACACTATACATACAAAAGTGTGTGGACACCCGTTCAAATGAGTGAATGGGATATTTCAGCCACATCCGTTGCTGACAGGTGTATAAATTCCAGCACACAGGCATGTGTAGACAGACATTGTCAGCAGAACTACCTTACTGAAGAGCTCAGTGACTTTCAACGTGGCATAGGATGCCACCTTTCCAACAAGTCAGTTCTTCAGAATTCTGCCCTGCTAGAGCTGCCACGGTCAACTGTAAGTGCTGTTATTGGGAAGTGGAAACGTCTAGGAGCAACAATGGATCAGCCACAAAGTGGTAGGCCACACAAGCTCACAGAACGGGACCGCAGAGTGCTGAAGTGCTTAGTGAGTAAAAATACTATTTACTCAGTTCCAAACTGCCTCTAGAAGCAACCTCAGCACAATAACTGTTCATCGGTAGCTTCATGAACTGGGTTTCCATGGCCAAGTAGCTGCACACAAGCCTAAGATTACCATGCACAATGCCAAGCGTCAGCTGGAGTGGTGTAAAACTTGCCGCCATTGGACTGTAGAGCAGTGGAAACGCGTTCTCTGGAGTGATGAATCACGCCTCACCATCTGGCAGTCCAATGGACGAATCTAGGTTTGGTGGATGCCAGGAGAACGCTACCTGCCCCAATGCATAGTGCCAACTGTAAAGTTTGGTGGAGGAGGAATAACAGTCTGGGGCTGTTATTCATGGTTCGGGCTAGACCCCTTAGTTCCAGTTGACATTCTAGACGATTCTGTGCTTCCAACTTTGTGGAAGGCCCTTTCCTGTTTCAGCATGACAATGCCCCCGTGCACAAAGCGAGGTACATACAGAAATGGTTTGTCGAGATCGGCGTTGAAGAACTTGACTGGCCTGCACAGAGCCCTGACCTCAACCCCATCAAACACCTTTGGGATGAATTGGAATCGCCCAACATCAGTGCCCTACCGCACTAATGCCCTTGTGGCTGAATGGAAGCAAGTCCCCGCAGCAATGTTTCAACGTCGAGTGGAAAGCCTTCCCAGAAGATGGGAGGCTGTTGTAGCAGCGAAGCGGGGACCAACTCCATAATAATGCCCATGATTTTGGAATGAGATGTTCGACAATACTTATGTATTTCACAGCGGTTTAAATGGTACAGCGATTCTCTAACCGACACTTGCTTGTTTCGTCACCAAACGGAAATTGGAACTTTAGCAACCAGGAAATGGCAGAGCCATTTCTGAATAGTGCACCTTTAGGAACCCCTTCCTCGGGTTTGAATGTATACCAACTGGGTTAGGGATTCATGGCATTTACGTGAGTGAGCGTTGTTGTGTGAAGAGATAGAAGTGCACATGTCTGTCTGCCCTTGATCCACAGAGCTCTCTCCCTGCTCTCAAAGAGCCCTGTGTGTTCCGTCTGCTGCCCTGGAAATGTGAGGAATTTTCCTGCCTGCTTGCTTGCCTGCCTGCCGGACCAGCTGGGAGGGTTTTGCATAGTAACATGCCACCGAATGCTTCTGCTGCTGGTGCCTCAAATTGGATTATGGTACAAAGCTAAATCATTGGATTAGTATTATAATGTCTCGGGGTGATCTGGAATGCAGGGCTCTACAGTAACAGTAAGTATGGACCTACTATACAGCCTTTGACACCTTCTGTAGAAAAACACTGACAAGGTTGTTTCTACCTAGACTAACTGAGTGACGGACGGGCCTCAACATTTTCGAAATGATCAAGTCCACTTTCATTGCACTTAAAAGAACGATTGCTCAACTCGAGAAAACCGTGGCTTCAAACTAGGTACAAAACCACAGCATTCCCCTTGATCCTAGCAGCGTATGGCCTGAACCTTGCTTCCCATCTCTCGCTTTCTCTCTCTCTCACTATTTCTCAATCTCTGTAAATGTCCTTTTCCTCTCTCGCTCTCTTTCTCTCTCTCCCTCTTTCTAAATCTCTCAATCCCTGTCAATACCCCTTTATATAACTCTCTTTCTCTCTCTGTCATCCTCTCTCCCTTTCCCCCTCCTCTAATTGATAAGTGGACATGTCATTAGCAGTGCTTTGAATAGTCAAATGGAGGAGTACGCTGCCTGCTAATGCCCGCCAGGAAACACTGTACGTTCATGCAAAGCTGCTCCGAGCTGCTCTGCTATGATGCAAATGAACAGAGTGGGGAAGAGGGAAGAGTACGGGGTTTGGGTAAGGGAGCGCTGTGTGGATCAATGGCGGAAGCTGTCGTTTCAATATGGGACACCATTTCCTCTAGAAGCCTGCTGGTTGTGTGTGTGTCTGCATAAAGCTGTGGTGTGGTAAAGGTGTGGCGGCTCAGACCATTGTGCTACCACGCTAATGCTTTCCTGACTCACTGAGCTGTGCACCTGCCTGGGTTTAGCGAATTGGTCTGATAAGTCTAGGTCCAAGAGGCTTCTAAACAGCTTCTACCCCCAAGTCATAAGACTTCTTAACATCTAATGAAATGGCTACTCAGACTATTTGCATTGCCCCCCCCCCCCCCCTTCACTCTTTTACGCTGCTGCTACTCTCTGTTATTATCTATGCATAAGTCAATAAAATAACTCTACCTACTTGAAAATATTACCTCAACTAACCTGTGCCCCTGCACATTGACTCTGTACCGGTACCCCCTGTATATAGCCTCGCTGTTGTTATTTTACTGCCACTCTTTAATTATTTGTTACTTTGTTTATTTCTTTATTTTTTATTTGAATAGGTATTTTTCTTAAAACTGCATTGTTGGTTAAGGGCTTGTAAGTAAGCATTTCACTGTAATATCTACACCTGTTGTATTCCGCGCGTGTGACAAATACAATTTGATTGAGGGCTCCCAAAATGCATACACACGCACACACTCAACCAAAATGGGTTAGAACAAGAACAAAATGTATCAAATGAACATATGTGTTACACGCAGATCAATCGTTCGGAGGGCTGGATTGGTTGAGACAGACAGACCTGGATTAGGCGGAGTCGTCATGTAGCTACAATAACAGCAATAATATTGAATGCTAGAGGATTGTCTTCCGCCACACAATACAACGTTGTCCATCAGGCTGGACCCTTTTCGTCACGATCAGGACTGGCGGTGCAGTGTGTGTGCGCACGCAAGTATTCTTTACTGCTTTCTTGTGTGTGTGTGTGTGTGTGTGTGTGTGTGTGTGTGTGTGTGTGTGTGTGTGTGTGCTCCTGCCTGTGTGTGGTGTGTGCAGTGGTGTATTTTGGTAAAAATACTTTAACGTTTTCACACGTGAGTTCCAAACATCTCTAACGGTCGCCCCAGCGGGAGTTGTTTTATGTGCGTGATGTCAGAATGCTCTCACTGTTCCAAAATATGATTGTTACGCAACAGGACAGTTGCAGTGCTAGAGGCGTTACTACAGACCTGGGTTTGATCCCGGGTCTGTAGTAACGCCCAGCGTCGTCTGGGTTAGGGGAGTGTTTGGCCAGGGGGCTTTACTTGGCTCATCACGCTCTAGCGCCTCCTTGTGGTGGGCCAGGTACCTGCAGGCTGACCTCTGGTCATCAGGAGAACGGCGTTTCCTCGGACACATTGGTGCGGCTGGCGTCCAGGTTAAACGGGAGGGTGTTAAGAAGCGAGGTTTGGCGGGTCATGTTTCGGGAGGACTCATAACTCGACCTTCGCCTACAGAGCCCGTTTGGGAGTTGCAGCGATGAGACTAGATTGAAATTGGGGAGAAAAAAGGGGGTAAAAAAATAAATAAAATGCTAATATTATTTTTTTGCCCATTTCATTGTGTACAATTTATGTTTGAGGCTTTACTGAGTGGAGATACTTCTCTCTTCAATAAGAGCCCAAGCACTTCCCCGGGGTTTCCCAAGATCAACGATGCAGGCATTTGCGCATCTCCAGTCAGATCAGGCCTTGAACAAACTTTTTCCCCCTGGCACATTTTCCGGCTGGTACCCGCATTGCCTTCATTGTTGTTTTCCTTACAAATAATAACTTTGGACATGTCTGTCAGACCAAAGATGTTATAACAAAATGAGGTGAAGGGATGGTTCACTCATCTTTCGAGTAAACTTCCAGAAGTGAATGATGGTAGATGACACACCCCCTTCAACATGCACACTGCAAACAGACCGAACTCATCTTGTCTCCTCTTCTTATCTTGGTTGACGCGAAAAAACAAACATGGCGGAGTGCACAAACCACCCATCGTCGGATTACTTTAGATTTTTTAAAAGTGTTTTACTCAGTTATTTAGATCGTAATTGCTATTAGCTCATTCAGATTATGGATTCTGTCAGCCAAGAGTTAACTAAATATAACCGCTTGTGTTATGTCAATCTTTCCTCAGTTAGCGCTATGACTAAATGTAGCCTACATTTTCCGGTTTGGATGAGAATTGTGTTATGCGGTCTGTGAAAGTCTGAAAAATGCATCCAAAAATAAATTGGTCGCGTTGAGGATATAACCTTGTAAAGACCGTGTTTGTGCAAAATGCATCTGTGAAAAAACAGTGTAGCCAGCTTTAACCCAGACTGTTGCGTTGGGCATTCTAAATAAGTGCTTTAATCAAAGCGGTTTGAGGTTATGCTGCAGGGACAACTGTAGAATGATCACACCTGTGTGTTGATACGCACAGGGTTAACGCTTGGATTGCTTTCGCTGTAAAGCATCATTTCAAAATCTGAGACGACAGGCGGAATAACAAAAGGCAAAGTTGTGTTTTGTAATATTGCACTTGTGATTTCATGAATATTAATAATTTTTTTGTAATATTATTTGACTGATATGCTATTCAGCGGTTGCTGACGAAAATGATCCCGCGACAGGGATGGGTAGCTTTAAGAAGTTTTTAACTTCATACATTTTTCCCTCACACCCAAAAGTACTCGTTATATTTTGAATGCTTAGCAGGACAGGAAAATGGCCCAATTCCCACACTTATCAAGATAACACCCTGGTCGTCTCTACTGTCTCTGATCTGGCAGACTCAATAAACGCAAACGGTTCGTTTGTAAATTATGTCTGAGGTTGTAACGTGCGCGCTGGGAGTCGGGAAGCAAGTTCAGGGAGTGAATAATTGAATAAATAAATGAAAACATAATACAAAACAAGAAACACGAACAACGCACAGGCATGAAACTGAAACAGAGTCCGAGTCACTAACACCTGAGGAAAGAACCAAGGGGATTGACAGGTAATCAAGGAGGTGATGGGAGTCCAGGTGAGTGTCATGAGGCGCGAGACGATGGTGACAGGTGTGCGGGATAATCAGCAGGCTGATGACCTAGAGGCCGGAGAAGGAGTATACCTGACAGAGGTTTGGAGTGTGACCCTGGCTATCCGTAATAATAAAAAACTTGAAAGTTGTGCAGTCTGGTTTGCTTAATATAAGGAATATTTAAAACCAAATACTTTAAAACTTTTACTCAAGTATTATTTTACTGGGGACTTTAGTCATTTTATATTAAAAAGGTATCTTTACTTTCGCTCAAGTATGACAACACCACTGGGTGTCTGTGTGCTTACATGCATGCGTACACATGGGCGTGTGTGTGTGTGTGTGTGTGTAAAAGAGAGACAGAGGTAAACAGGAGATAGTGTGTGTGTATGATCACATTCCCAGGCCCAGCTCCTCCAGGGAGGCAGATAAAGAAACTGCCCATTCCAGAACGGAGGTGGAAACAATGGCCAGTGACTTTCAGTTGCAGCTGTGTGTGTGTGTGTGGGGGGGGGGGGGGGGGATATGGCCCACCTGTCCAAATCGCTACACCTCTTCCTGTGTACAGTTCCACATTTCAATTGCTCTGTCTTTCTCACTCTGTCTTTATCACTCTGTCTTTATCACTCTGTCTTTATCACTCTGTCTTTCTCACTCTGTCTTTCTCACTCTGTCTTTCTCACTCTGTCTTTCTCACTCTGTCTTTCTCACTCTGTCTTTATCACTCTGTCTTTATCACTCTGTCTTTCTCACTCTGTCTTTCTCACTCTGTCTTTCTCACTCTGTCTTTCTCACGCTTTTCCCTTTAAGTGTTTTTTTGTTTTTACATTTTAAACTCCTTCTCTCTTGGTCTCTCCATTCCTCTCCATTTCTCTCCATTCCTCTCCATTCCTCTCCATTCCTCTCCATGCCTCTCCATTCCTCTCCATTCCTCTCCATTCCTCTCTATTCCTCTCCATTCCTCTCCATTCCTCTCCATTCCTCTCCATTTCTCTCCATTCCTCTCCATTCCTCTCCATTCCTCTCCATTCCACTCCATGCCTCTCCATTCCTCTCCATTCCTCTCCATTCCTCTCCATTCCTCTCCATTCCTCTCTATTCCTCTCTATTCCTCTCTATTCCTCTCCATTCCTCTCTATTCCTCTCCATTCCTCTCCATTTCTCTCCATTCCTCTCCATTCCTCTCCATTCCTCTCCATTCCTCTCCATTCCTCTCCATTCCTCTCCATTCCTCCGTGAGCCCCGTTCACTACAGATGCCACTCTAGAGTGCAGGAGTAGTGAGGGTGGCCACGTGTTGTATGCTAGACTGATAATCACAGACACCTATACTAAATACACACCTCGCTTTGCGCACGGGGGCATTGTCTTGCTGAATTTTGAAACCTAAATAGCAAGCGAACAAGGTTGACTTACAGTAGAAATCTGTGATCCTGAGAGTATTTTCTCTCCGTCTGCGGGAAACCAATGAAGGGTGGGTTTGCTAGTGTTTTCTTAGTGAATAACCATACCAACCTCAGTGCCAAGGATCTGTGCAACGTTCAGGCATCAGTTATTACAATCCTGTTACAACAATCTGACGTGATGAAACTATGGTAACACTTCAAATGACACAGTCAAGCCTCGACAGGTCGGCCCTCCCCAGTCTCACGCGCGCACATTCATTACAAGTCCAATTAGTAAACAGGTTATTGCTCTGAGAGGTAAGGATCAGCTTGAATAGACACACCTCTTGGCAGAGTGAGACTTGATTGGCCGATGAAAGAGACACAACAAGCGACATGAAGCTCACAGCCACATGGGACTGAATGGCTCTATGACGAGACACAAATTACCACTTTTCAACTGGTGCTTGTTTGCGACATTAAAACGTCTCTAGCATGCAGTACAACATCCCCGACACACATATCTACTGTAGATTGTCCCGTAGGTTTGCCTTCCAGCCATGGTCTTATGGGGACTTAACGTTTGATCCTGTGGCTTCACAGGAAGTCCGTATTAGCCTCAGACCAATGGGAAGCGGGGGTGGTCTCTATGAGTCAGAGTTACCGTATGACACTCAGCAACACACTGGGAGTGGAGGCTCAATAGACCCCAATTGTCCGGAAACAATGGGAGAGATCTGCCCAACGGTCAGCACCAAATTACCCCTACCCTACCTCGTCTCCCACCAACCCCAGAGAGAGGGGGAGGCGCCCTGGGGGAATACGTGGAGGACGACGGGGGGGGGGGTGGAGGTGGAAGGATGAGGAGGAAGAGGAGGAGGAGGAGGACGTGGATCGCCCCCGGACAGAGTGGACTCCAAGAGGAAACAGGCCTCATTTCCACCTCTTTATCCGTCAGACAATGGGCCACCGCTAGCAGGGAGAGTGATGGGGAGAGGAGGAGTGGGGAGGAAGGGAGAGGAGGAGGAGGGAAGGACAGGGGAAGAGAGGAGCAGATAGGGGAGAAAGGTGAGGATGGGGGAGAGGAAGGGAGGAAGGGAGGACGGGAGGCGGAGAGAGAATAACAGCTTTTGGGAAGAAGAGAATGAAGGAAGGAGAGAAGATGAGAGTAGGAGGAGGGAATGGAAGGATGCCTGTCCACAAATCACTGAATAAACCATCAAGTGTTCTGCTGTTTCAGGGTTGAACAGACATACACAGCACTAGTGTTAAGGTCTTATTTGATCTTATGCCACTAGGAGCAGGGGCTGGAGGGCAGGGAAAGAGAGTGTCCTCCTACATATTGTAGGCTCTGAAGTTAATGGAAAAACGTGTCAGTGGAACACAGCGAGGCTGGCTGGCTGTTAAATAAACAGAGAGAGAGAAAGAGAGCAGCCTGGCCTGGCCGTGGCTGGTGACTCAACATTTCTGATTGAGACGGACGGACGGGAGAGGAGCGCCGAAGGGAATGATGGAACCGTGACAAAACCCCCCTACTCCTGACACACACGCACGCACGCGCACACACTGCCAAACCTGAAATCCCCCTAAAAACAAAGCCCCTGTCATGCCATCCATATGTAAGGACAGGGGGACTGACTGACTGGTTTTCAGGTGCTGGTGTTCATTAAAGTGGCCCTCCAGTCTCCTTTGAACCAATAACATGCACCCATCCACATCGACGGGGCTGCAGTGGAGCGGGTAGAGAGCGTCAAGTTCCTCTGGTTCAAATCACTAAAGATTTAAAATGGTCCACCCGCACGCACAGTCGTGAAGAAGGCACGGCAGCGCCTCTTCCCCCTCAGGAGATTGAAAAGGTTTAGCATGTGGGCCCTCCAATCCTCAAAAAGCTCTACAGCTGCACCATTGAGAGCATCTTGTCTGGCTGTATCCCTGCTTGGTGTGGCAATAGCACCGCCCTCGATCGCATGGAGCTACAGGGGGTGGTGTGGACAGCCCAGTACATCACTGGGGCCGAGCTCCCTGCCTTCCAGGACCCTCTATATTAAGCGCCGTGAAACAAAGTCCCGGAAAACCGTTAAGAAGACTCCAGCCACCCAACCCAACGACTGTTCTCCGCGCGGCACCGGTGCATCAAGTCTGACACCAGCAGATGCCTGGAACAGCTTCTATCCACAAGCAATAAGACTGCCCCACACGGGACTCTACACACTCACGCACACTGACACTCCAACACACACATAACATGCACACACACACACTCCAATGCAATCTTCCTTTATGCCCGCTGTTACTCTTGTTTATCACACATCCTGATGCCTAGTCTCCTTAACCCCGATGCATATCTGCCTCCGTCACTCCAGTATCCCTGCACCTTGGAAACATGTTATGGGAATTGACCCGGTGTCATAGCTTCTTACCTTCTCGTGTTCTTCTTATTTCTTGATTTTCCGCGTGTTCTTGAGTTCGCCACATTGATGCTGAAGACCGCATCGCTGGGTTCAGCGCTTGCAAGAGAGGCACCTCACTGTACTCGCGGCACGTGACATTAAAATGTGAACCGTGACGAGGACGGTAGAGTGTTTCCCGAAGGGGGAGAAAAGGGGAGTCCGAGCATAAACATCTACAGTTGACACAGGGACTTCTGAAACCCGTCACAGGGATATGAAGGGGCAGGCGTGGAGCTGATTTTGTCCCCGCAAAACAATAAACAGTTTAGGGAAAGCAGTGTTTCCTGGAACAGTTACCACGTTTTGCACATTTTTCAAGCTACTGTTGGCCAAACCTCCAGCGACTGGCTTTGGAAATCTGGTAATCTAACCATCTCAGAGTGTAATTGGCTGAGAGAAACCAACGCCTCTCATGCCAGACACTGACTTGAGGATTATGCTCTCCTGCAAAATGGCCGCCTTCTTCCCTGAACTGCACATGCATGGCCCAGGTAAAAAACCTGGCTGTATGGTAAGACACCACGGCGGATTACTCTGTAATTGTTTACCTTTCCTTTTGATGCACAGAGATTGGTGCCACTCTGAGCACAACCAAATCAAATGAAAACATCATCAGTGGATTTAAATGCGTTTCATAAATTGGACTGCAAATGCAGATTGTGGAAGGTATCCTTTCAGACATGGGAGGCTCATGCAGGGGTACTTGTCGTAATTAGAGTGGCCTGGTAGGCGTCCTGGTTTTGTGACTTTATTAGATCATGGTCTGTCACAGTGATGTAACGGTGTTTGCCTGGATGTCATCAACTGCTGGACTGACTTCGAGACAAAATCATATACATCTATATGTCACTTCATGGCACCTGGATGTACTCAGTGTGTGTGTTTGTGTGTGTGAGAGAGAGAGAGAGAGAGAGACATTCACTGCCAAAATTCCTCATCATTAGCTATGAGATGTCAGAGACAGCTGGATAAAGATAGCACTGGCATTTAGGGCTCATCGGCGATTACTAAACAGATAAACACGACACACACACACACCAATTCAGGGCAAATATAGTATTCCGTAGGTAAATCTCACACACGTCGACATGGTCTCAGAGCAATTCGTATTATTCTGTACTTAAATATGTGACACATCGCGACTCAAACAAGCAACCTTTGGATTGCTAGACGGTCGCAGAGTACGCCCACCCATCCTCCCTGATCATCCTCCCTACTTTTGTTTCTGTCTAAAGTAACTAGACCATACATCTTGGAGATGCTCAGAAATACGTCAAGTATGTTTCGTATGGCTCTGAGGCCAGGCTGCACACACACACACACACACACACACACACACACAGCTTGTGCTCTCACCTTGATGTCGACAATGGAGCAGGCAATCTGTTTGACGTAGGCAAGGTCAGCGGTCTGGGGCAGCAGCACTGACTCCCTGGTCAGCCCAATCTGGATGATGAAGGAGACCCCAGCTGGGGTGGGGGGCACGTAGGAATTGGCAACCCCCCCAGGGCCCAGCCCAGCCCCCAGTTCCACAGGGAGGAGACCACCGTGAGCAGGGGAGGGAGGCACGGCCATGGGGGTCCCCTGCTGCATCACCACAGAGCCTGGGGGAGAGGGGCCCCCCGTGTGGAAGAAGACCTGGGATAGGGGTCCCGACGACATACAGGGGCTGGCGTTGGCCATCCCTCGCTACACACGCTCTACCTCCCTCAAAAGAGCAGGAGCGCGAGGGTGTCGACACAGTGATCCACAGACAAATACACACCGCTACTGGGAGTCTCTGCCCTTTGACCACCCCTTCTCCCAGAGGAGTCAGGAGGAGATCCCTATCCAGGAAGACCTGCTTCTTCTTTTTCTTTCTTTCTTTCTATCTCTCCCTCTTGATCTTTTGTCATCTGCACTCACACGTCTTCTTTCATTATCCCGGCGAGGCAAGCGTGAGAGACAGACTGAGAAAAACTTCTCCCCTCCTACCCACCGCTCCTCCTTCTCGGGTGAAGAAGTTGTTCTGCTGATGAGAAAGTCTCAATTTTCACAGGAAACACTTGAGGAAGGAGAAAGAAGGGGGGGAAAAGTTTGTTGTCCTTAGACTCCAGCCTGTACAAAATGGCTTCCTTGAGCAGGAAACTGAGAGAATGAAGGAGAGACAGCCTGGTGGTGCTTTTCTTTAACAAGTCTTGTCCTGTTTCAGTTTCAGCCGAGTTAACTATTTTTCTGTAGAAAAGCAAGACCGAGAGTACCTCCCTCTCCCTCCTGCTCCCTCCTTTCTGAACTTGCAACAGCCAAGGAGGAAGTGATATGACTGACACAACTCTCGGCCAATGGGTGGAGGAGAGCTCTGGATAAGCCCATGTCAGTCCCTCCCACTCCCTGGTCTTCTCCCATGCTCTATGTTTTATGTTGCAGTAATTTGTCTTGTTTACTCCTTCTCTAACAGCTGGGCTCTTCTTATTCTAGCCCGAGGGGAACTGCACACAAATATTTATCTCTCTCCCTCTAAAACACTATCCCTCTTTTCTCTGTGGCTTTGCTTTTTGTTCTCTCTCCTCACCCTCTTGGCAGTGCCAATGACATTCAGGCCTCTCTCTGATTCGAATGTAGGACCACACCTACAGTGCAACTACCATTCTACTCAGTGAAGTAGAAAAGAGCTGTAAAAAATTACTTTTGATAGTTCACTCAGTTTATAACTTGTGGTAGGTACTCTTTGTTTAATATCTGTTCAACGTATAATTGCTTATTATGAAAAACGATTATTTAGATATAGGTAATTAGCCATAGATGATGCTAATTTAAATAAGAGACGTGGCCACAATAAACCTACTGTAAGAAGCACTTTCTTATCGATGGTTGTTCTGAGTTGTACCTCCTTTAAGGGCCACTAGAGGGAGATGTATCCCCCAGAGTCTCTGACATAATCATAACACTGGAACAGATCCAAGGACTGTTTTGATCTTCATCACATAACTAATAAAACCGGCCTTGCTCGTCTTCATTAAGGGGTGCTGTGAGCTTGATATTTCTGGGTTGTCTTCTCCAGAGCATGGGTAGCAGGTGGCTGTCAAGATTGTCATGTTAATGTGGCTTGTTCGTTAACAATCCCTTGGTCACTTGCTTGCTGTGGGTCCTGTTGTATCTTTTCCTAGAGCCCTGTAAAAACTGTCTAGTTGCAGAATTGGCAATGACCGGGTTAGAAGACGGGTACTTCAGGCATTCCTGGTCTGAAGAGAAGTCAGGTGAGGGAGAGAAGAGCGTATTGGGTCGTTCCACGAAATTAGTCCCTTTTGGGCAGTGGAACTTGGTGCTGGAAAAACCTGTTTGATTTCTGCAAATGTTTACACTCTGTCATAAAGAGGACATGATAAACTGAATAAAAAAACATGCTTTCCCCATCTCAAGAGGTTTTAAATAAGTAAATAAAAAATACTTGCAAATAACAGGGTTGACGACGCCATCTTACATCAGCGATAAAGCTCCTTGTGACAGGGAGAACGTTAAAACATTTCTAGCCTGTCGAGCTATGGGCAACAGGGTTGACATATTATGCTCGACACGCTCAGTTTTCCACCACAAAATGGCCAAAAAGAGTAGAACCAGGTCATGATTTCATGCTATGATTTAATTATTTTATGTTCAATGTTTCTTTTGGAGAAAAACAAAAGATTTAAATAGGAATAGTTTCACCATATTAAAATGAGAGTTCAGTCCACTTAACGTAACTTAACATTTGCGAAAGTTTTTATTTTAAGCGTAAAATGAATCACTAATAAATAATCATCTTTAGAAATGACTTTGTCAAAGCAACAAAATAACTAGGGCTTTGCAATAATGGGGAAAACTTGGAGAAATGTTGGGGTTAAGTGGCTTTAAATCTTCCTAGAAGTCTCAGAGGGTGCACAGGACAGGCTGACTTCGGCCGTCAGTTGAACAGTGTTTCCTCTGACACATTGGTGCAGCTGGCGAGCGTGTTTTAAGGAGCACGGTTTGGCGGGTCATGTTTCAAAGGACGCATGACTCGACTTTCGCATCTCCGGAGCCTGTTGGGGAGTTGCAGCCATGAGAAAAGATCGTAATTGAAAAAGGGGTTCAAAATATAGATAAATTAAAAAATAAAATAACATAAATAAAGAAACCATGTATCATTAAGTTGATAATTAATATGTAGTAATACAGTAATCAATTACAGTTGTCATGATACAATGAATGACAACACTGCTCTCAATTCACTGTACAAAATCGTTATTTTATTAGAATTTTTTGTATTTTTCTTCTTTAATGACATACAACACGAGACCCGCAAAGTAAAGAGAAGGAAACATCTGTAATTTGATACAAGCTAGAATGCAGTTCCAAAAATATATATAATAAAACAAACTCAATAAAAAGCAGGTCTCTTATCCCTTGTAGTTAGAGGAAATTGTTTGAATACCGCTTAATATGATGTACAAAATATCACACAGTGATAAGTTGCTATTAAAAAAATTTAAACACAAAGAAACAAGAGTCCTTTACCTTGGCCTCGGACTGATCACTTTTTGATGTTTTTTTTCTGATTTGTTAACCGTTTAGTTTTTTTTTTTACAAGGTATACATTGTCATTATCAATCACAAGCAAGTTCTAAGCCTAGCAAAGAAGAAAGATTTCACTGATGATACTACAGTATTCTTAGATAATAATTCTAATCAAAGGGGGAAAAAAGCAACAAATAAAAAATAAGAATGGACATGTAAATCAGATAATGGTTGCTCTAGTCTTCTATAATTTACAGTCATATCTATTTTCCTCTCGCTTTCTTGATTTTTTATATTTTTTGTTTCACATTGATTTGTCTGTTCTCAGAAGACGGGACATATTTGAGCGTTTATTTCAGGACCAGTCTGTAGCTCAATGCTGCAGACGTACATGTGGACTCTGACTGACACACAGACACGGAGTGCAGAGTTCGTCCAACACACTCATGCAGTCTTAATATTTACTTGAAGGGAGGAGAAATACCAGGGAGACACTTCAGGGCTTTACCGGGAGCGATGGAATTTAGGCGTACAAGTATTTTTAACCGATGCATCGTTCCTGCAAAGGCCGAAGATGTAACATGCGTTTCCCAAAACACCACGCAGAGAGAACGTTCGCCAAGTGCGTCGTTGGAGCAAGTGTCGATACCTATAGGATAAAAAGAGAGGCTGCTTTCTCTATTCATATCTTACCTTAACATAATTATTTCACAATACTGGCAAACGGTCAGCTCCTAGAGAGATGATCACCTAATGGCTGCAAGTATTGAGGTGGTTTATTCTAATGCTTAACCAATAATAATGCAAAAATCACAGATTTGGCATATCATTGCGCACATTACACATGAAATGTATTGAGGCAAAAATTGCAGACAGACTAGCCAGCTAAATATAACTCAATTGATTGAACATGAAATGGATTTCAATATGATTTAAATAAACAGGCCTATGTATGTAGCCTTTATAAACCTATTTTCTGTATCCATCTTTTAATGCAGTCAACTCGGTTTTCATTTGATGCATATTTGTATCCTTCGCGGTCAACTTAGCAGTCAACTTCGGTCTGAAGTTATCTGCGTTCACAGTGAGACAGATAAACATCTCGAATTCTGTTTAGATGACATCTTCTGGTCTGTGTATAAAGTGACCAGGATGGGTAAAAAAAAAACGTTTTTTATTTAAGCATCTAACGACACACTTCGCTGTTCTGAGGCAGTCGATTTCAAATGCGACTTTAGTAATGGTTTTGGGAAACAGCTTGGCGATTTAACGACGCTCCTATGAAGATTCTAACGATGAACTGCACTTCCTGATTTGTCCTCATTTTAGATTCGGTTCATTAGTAAATGCTAGCGGCCAGGACTGAATTCAGTCGGGGTGTGGTTTGATGTGAGTGACTCTTGTGCGTGTTCGCAGGAGGGAAGAGTTCGCCAAAATCGTTTCGCGAATTAGCTTCAGCTAGCTGGTACGCGACCGTAGCAAAATTAGTTTAACTTTGGATAGCTGATCTCTGGGGATAGTTTGGGACGTCAATAAATTACACAATGTAACCGGGACAATATTTTCATGTTGCACATCTTTTAGGTGTCTCATTAATTGCTTTCAATATTGCGATATGATTTATAGTTGGTTTTCTGCATTGTATAGTTGGTTTGAACATTTCAAATATTGTCCCATGTACATTGTGTAATTTACTGATGGTCCCTAACTTGCCCCATAGGGATATCCAAAGTCAAACCAAATTGATCATGAACATTACATTGGGTCATGGTGCAGCTGCACTCAGAATTTATGATTACTTGGGTGCAGCCAGCTGTGGGAAGGATTCAAATAAACCCAACCTATGGAAAACTGTTATGGTACTTTTCATTCTGTGAAATACAGTTTTTTTCCTATCTCGCAAATCTCAGTTTTGGACCAGACTGACTTTATGACCAACATTATTCTATTTACACATTGTAGTAAATTTTGACAGTAAAATAAATGCTTCCGACTCACACCGATGCTACACCGATGCTACTTTTTAGGGCCAGTCGCTCTTTAAGACTCTTTTGGGAAACTGGGCCATGGGCTCCACAGCCGCACTAAGACACAAACGGGCTCCAGGTAACCTCTTGGTCTAGTCTTGGGGTCTAGTGCAGCTGATGTAATGCAGCATATAGCCAACTGTTAGTTAGTGTGTCACTGGAATGCACTTCGTATGGAAGCTGTAACGTTGGTGGGAGTGGATGCACTGTTACACAAAAAATGGCCACCGGACTTCCAAGAGGTGGGTGATACCATCAGCTGGGTGATTGACAACTGCGTACTATAGTTATCCTCTCAACAACAAAGCATGACAGCACCCAGTGTGCTACAGTAAGTAGCACTGAGGCATTCTCTCTGCCTCATCAAATTCAATGCATCTGAAACCATCATGTAAAAGCAAACACATGAAGCTGACATAAACTAAACCAAGCCCACAAAAACCTGTCTAACCAGAGAGAGTGGCTTCCCAGAAGGTCTTGCAGTGGAGAGAAACGTTGACCTCTCAGTCATTTTTTTACCAGCAACCTTTGATTCTCTGACCCCTGTAGCGACCCTGTCGCTCTTGGTTAAAGTTGACCTTAACCACATATCTAGGATTAGATTACCCTAACCCCAATGCTGACTTTAACCATTAAGGGGATGGAAAAAATACCTGATCTGGTATCAGTGGTTTGGGACGAGTTCTACCCCCTCCCTCTGTGCTAGGGGTTGATTAGTAGGTTGGGGGGGGGGGGGGGACAGCTCGGGGCCAGTTACTGATTGACATGGAGCTACTGGGCCATTCAATCTTTACTGCCATGCCCTGGTCTGGTGGAACCATGTTTCCACAGCCAGAGATCTCCCCCCCCCCACCCGCCGCCTGTCTTCCACCCCGGAAAGTTCAAAAATAAACTTGAAGGATCCAGGAGGCCGGTTACTCAACGACATCACCCCTGACCTCTGACCTATATGTCAGTCTTTAGCAGACGCCGAAGGCTCCGCCCTTTGTTCAACCTCGTTACCACTTCCAGGAAAAACAGCTCCGCAATAATCCAAGCACAAAGTGGGCGCACCAGCCCTGTCTAAACTCAGTCTTCGTCGGAGGCCAATGTAAAGGGTCTTGGGGGGGGGTTCAGGTAGTGTTTGTTCTTGTTTCCTCTCCAAAGGGGAAAGGGAGAGGAAGGAGGGCTCTTTATGTGGCTTTTGTTCCCAAATCCTGGGGGCAAATTTATCCTGCTGGCCCCGTTGACACGGGAGAGAGGCACCAGTTTCCCACTATGAGCACTCTGGGCAATTCAGTGCAACCCCCTCGCACAAGAAACAGAAACCTAATCAACGACAGTCATTTCATTGGATAATAAGATTGTTTCCAAAGGCCGTTGTGACTAGATGCCGACTTAAGGGACAGAGAGAGAATACAGGACGCCACTTTCTGGTAATGTCCACCGTTTCAGTCAGAGGGGTTACTGCGGCATCAACATTAAATTACTCCTGTCATCTCCACATACTCTTTCACAAACCAGCTGTCCCGATGAAATGACAAAACTTCACACACACACACACACACACACACACTATATATAAAAAGAAACCAGTAGAAAAGTGTCTGCTTAGCATAGCGTGTTAGTTTCCTATGAGATACAAATTACCCATACAGTATCTCAACACAAACAGTTGGCGTGGCTGGAGAGTGACGATACAAGCTATATCATGCTACTTTTGATGACAAATATCCCAGTAAGAGACAAACAGGACCCCCACACACACACACACACACACCTCGAATGAAAACAGGTCCCTGATTCAGACTCGGACTGATGAGGTCTTAGCACCAAGATTAAACAAGTGCAACACACACACACACACACAAACACACCTTTCTACTGAAATGGATGACCGTACAATACCGGACACACAAACGCTCAGACTTCGTATCTTGGCGATGAGGCTGATATTAAAGCCGTTTGTCCAACACCGGTTAGGAGGCGTCTCCAAAACACACACAAAAAAACTAAAACCCTCACAAGTCTTTGGAATGAAATGCATTGTTCCCCCACACTGTCGTGGTGCAGCAGACAATTGCTACTGCCATCTACGGGTGGGTACTGGACTCTACTGTAGTTAGGTGCTTACGTGTGTTAGCAACTGGTGAGCTAAGCTTCTTATCTCTTGAAAAACAAAAAAGCTTCAAACTGAAAGTGAACCCGGGTGCACGCCGTGTCACTAGTCATAGTAGGTGCCGCATCAGCATGCGTAGTGATCCAAGTCAACACACATTGTCTTATAATAACCGCAAGTGGACTGTAAAAAGTAGAAATGAATGAGAGTATTGTAGTGTAGTAAACTGACCTAATAAACCGAGCAGTCCGATCTAGTCGTTAGAAAAGCAGTATGGTTAGTATTAGTATTGCAACAAGTTACTGAGGCATCATGGGATCAGCTAGAGAACTGTGGTTAATAGTGTCCTGTTGGCGATGACCCAGCCAGTGGGGTGCAGGACAACAGTTTTTGTGTGTGTATGTCACTGGATGGGTATGTGTGTAACTGTGAAATTGTGTGTGAGGTTCGTCCATTGTAGTCATCACTCTCCTCTGGCCGAGTTGTGTTAGTCGGGCTGTAATGAAAAGAAGGGACAAGTTCATATAAGCAGAAACTGTAAAGAAACTCAACTAACAGATTGTAAGATAAAGCACACACACTCTCTCTCGCTCTCTATCTCTCTCTCTGTCTCTCTCTCTCTCTTGCTCTCTCTCTCGCACTCTCACTCTGTACCAGTGAGGATGATGTTGAGTCCCTGTGTGTGCCTCCTCTCAGACGAAGACCTTGGCGAGTGCGTCGGCGCCAGCTGAGGCGATGAAGGGCTGCGAGGGGTGGAAGGCCACGTCGTGAATGGCCTCGTCGTGCTTCTTCCTGTGGGCCGTGATCTCCTGCACACACGTCCTGTTGTCCAGCATCCACAGACGCACCGAACAGTCATGGCCTGCAGGGAGGAAGAGGAGAGCACGGTTAGAGTAACAGGGGAAGCACGTGGTGAGGTTAGAAGCAGTGGTTCTCAGTCCTGGTCCTGGGGACTCAAAGGTCCTGGGGACTCAATTCCTGGGGACTCAATTGCAGCCCTTTTAAGAAACACTGGATTACTGGTACTCACTGCCAGAGATGAGGTAAGTGCCTTTGGGGTCCGTGGTCAGACAGGTGACAGCATCCAGGTGTGCCACCATGGAGTGGATCAGTTTACCTGGTAACACACGCAGGTGGGCATTACATTTCATTGGAGCTATGGGCTAGTTCGACCCAGATAAAAACAGATCAGGCACGAGGCCTAATTCTGGCGTAGTTACAGAAAGGTAGGATTTAGCAGTGGACAGTGGGCTGACCTGTCTTGTTGTCCAGATAGCGGATAGTGCGGTTCTCGTGTGCGGTGATGGAGATGGGCTCTGAGGGGTGGCTGACCACACAGTTAATCAGCTCACTGCCTGCAGGGGGCGACACACACACAGATCAGCTCACAGACACATACAGATCAGTAGAGGGAGATCCTCCTGGCTCCTCTCATGGAAGGGAGGCACAGAAGGATGCATTTTATATATATATATATTAAGGTATTTTCAGATTTTATTGAACAGAGAGAGGATGAGAGAGGGGAAAGATGGGGCAGTATGCCCGATTTGAACTTGTGCCGACTAGGGGTGTAAGGGTACACATTTTCGTACCGAACCGTTCAGGTACCTCAGATGAACATTTTAAAACTGCCATTTTGTGAATATACTCCCATCGTTGTTTAAATCTCCAGTTTGGGAAAATGTTGGTTTCCCAGTAGATTACAACGGCGATGGACAGAGAGTAGTGGATAAAATGTTAACAGTATGTCGCCACGTGCAACGAGAACTGCCTATGCAGCTGCCAACACCTCAAATATGTTGACACATTAACACCGACATCACCCCAGTATTCCGGAGCAAGACGGAAACACAAAAAAACAACACAACATCGTCTCCCCTCTGCATTCAAGCAGCCCTTGGCAGCTGATTCTGACCGGTCCAAAGAAAATAGAAGAGCGATAGGTAGGCTATGTTTATATTCTTTACAGTCTTTGGTACATAGCCGTGGATATGCGTCCATTCTCGGTGGTTGAGACTAGGGTGTTTCAGCACCTCGTTGAAAATGCTCGAGCCACGCTACGAACTTCCCTCTCGCATCCATTTCAGCAAACAGCTAGTACCCCGCTCTATATAAGCAAGCCAAAGCCGACGTTTTCAATGAATTGGCCAATGCATCCTGTGTTGCGCTTGCTTAAGTCACAGTCCATCACATTACCCCGGAGTGGGAGATGTGCTATGGACACGCCCCTTTATGAGAGTCACAAGTGCGTATCTGGCACTGAAGGAGGCAACGTCATGGTGCATTCGTAACCATGTGGGAAGTGGGAATTTACTACATACCACTGGGAAAAATCCACTTGAATGGCCCTTCAACTGGTAATTACTAGTGGGAAACTCGTCTATCATTCTGAGCACCCACTTCTCCCACATATTGACCTCTGACATCATCTACTAAGGAAATGGCCTCTATAACAGCATTTTTCGACAGTTAAATGCAACAACAAAATAAGATATAAAAAGCTATCTAGAATTGTTTCGTTTTTTTTACTCTATAATTTATTTAAAAGCATGATAGCTGTAATTTTAGTTGATGGTTTGCGCAGCTTGTTGGCCATTAGCCAATCGCCGTTTCTCAACGAGTTCAAATCACGTGAACGCACCCAACTGGTATCTACAACCTCTGTGGGAGGTGGGAACTTGGTAAAATTCCCACCTCCCACATGGTTACAAACGCAGCATCCGAGTGTAAACTTGAGAGGCCCAACAGAAAAATCCTCTCACAGCAGACAAAATGCCAAGAAAAATTGTGAATGCATTTCATTTTCCCGCTGTACCGAAATGTAATCGAAACGTGACCCTAAAAACCGCAATAGGTACCGGTGAACCATTACACCCCTAGCCAACACCGTACGCGTGTGCCAGAGGCTGCGGCATTGCTGCTAGCCCAACCACACCACAGGAAACATTCTGACAGTATTAGAACAGGCCCTAGGACTCACCGTCCTTGGTGCCGGTGTCCAGGACCATGATGCTCTGCTCTGTGGTGAGGTCATAGAGCAGCGTCTCGCCACCGTCGAATGACACCACTGCCTGGTTGGGGTCAGAGTTCACAAAGGCCACCGAGGTGGGCGTTCCGTGTTCTGAGGGGGGAGAGAGTTGAGATATAACGCACACACACACACACACACAGAAACACACACGCTCACCTTTCTCCTTGTTGAAGACGGAGAGACAGGGGGCAGAGTTCTGTGGGTCCCAGATGCGAACGGTCCCGTCTGCGGAGCAGGAGGCCAGGCGATGGTGGGCGGCAGAGTACGTCAGACTCCACACCGAGTCCTCATGACCCAACAACACACTGCTCTCTATACCCGGGTCTACACAACAAAGAGAACACACACAAAAAATGGATTCTACAACGGGATGAAACGGCGTTGCTCCTTGCTGAAACAAGCAAGGTGTTGTAGCTAACGAGTCTTCGGTTGCCGAGGCAAGGGCTTTTCAAACTGGGGTCCGCGGCCCCTTATATATACGGGGTCCGTGATTTTCTTTTGGTGGGGATTTTTTTATGTGTAAAATAACTTTGTATGAATATCCCTATCTACAACAGAATACCATTGTGGATACCATTTGTATGTCTCTTAGACAGTTTCACGAGCCAATGGTAACTAGCGTTAGCTCAATGACGATCTCTACAGGAACGGTTAGCATGCTAGCTGTTCCCGTTCGTACAACTCTGGGGAAGTACGTCGATTCATGGATTCATTGCCACAATCTCGAACTATCCCTTTAAAACGGGGCCCTTGGGTCACCGGTTTGCTTGGGCGGGGTTCCCTGGGCAAGAAAAGTTTGAAAACCCCTGGCCTAGGCAACGACCGATGACCACGGTCATTTGGCTGACCAATAACCCCCCTTCAAAAATTCCATGGCCGTCACAGCCCTAATTTCAGTCAATCTGTTTTTATTTCACCTTTATTTAACCAGGTAGGCTAGTTGAGAACAAGTTCTCATTTACAACTGCGACCTGGCCAAGATAAAGCAAAGCAGTTCGACACAAATAACAACACAGAGTTACACATGGGATAAAACAAAACATAGTCAATAACACAGTGGAACAAATGAGGTAAGTGCGATGAGGTAAGATAACTCCCTTAAGGCAATAAATAGGCCATGGTGGCGAAGTAATTACAATATAGCAATTAAACACTGGAATGGAAGGTGTGCAGAAGATGAATGTGCAAGTAGAGATACTGGGGTGCAAAGGAGCAAGATGAATAAATAAATACAGTATGGGGATGAGGTAGGTAGATAGATGGGCCGTATACAGATGGGCTATGTACAGGTGCAGTGGTCTGTGAGCTGCTGGTGCTTAAAGCTAGTGAGGGAGATAAGTGTTTCTAGTTTCAGAGATTTTTGTAGTTCGTTCCAGTCATTGGCAGCAGAGAACTGGAAGGAGAGGCGGCCAAAGGAGGAATTGGCTTTGGGGGTGACCAGTGAGATATACCTGCTGGAGCGCGTGCTACGAGTGGGTGCTGCTATGGTGACCAGTGAGCTGAGATAAGGTGGGGCTTTACCTAGCAGGGTCTTGTAGACCTGGAGCCAGTGGGTTTGGCGACGAGTATGAAGCAAGGGCCAACCAACGAGAGCGTACAGGTCGCAATGGTGGGTAATATATGGGGCTTTGGTGACAAAACGGATGGCACTGTGATAGACTGCATCCAGTTTGTTGAGTAGAGTGTTGGAGGCTATTTTATAGATGACATCACCGAAGTCGAGAATCGGTAGGATGGTCAGTTTTACGAGGGTATGTTTGGCAGCATGAGTGAAGGATGCTTTGTTGCGATATAGGAAGCCAATTCTAGATTTAATTTTGGATTGGAGATGCTTAATGTGAGTCTGGAAGGAGAGTTTACAGTCTAACTAGACACCCAGGTATTTGTAGTTGTCCACCTATTTGAATTCAGAGCCGTCCAGAGTAGTGATGCTGGACGGGCGAGCAGGTGCGGGCAGTGATCGGTTGAATAGCATGCATTTAGTTTTACTTGCGTTTAAGAGCAGTTGGAGGCCAAGGAAGGAGTGTTGTGTGGCATTGAAGCTCGTCTGGATGTTAGTTATCACAGTGTCCAAAGAGGGGCCAGAAGTATACAGAATGGTGTCGTCTGCGTAGAGGTGTACCAGAGAATCACCAGCAGCAAGAGCAACATCATTAATGTATACATAGAAGAGAGTCGGCCCGAGGTTTGAACCCTTTGGCTTCCCCATAGAGTCTGCCAGAGGTCCGGACAACAAGCCCTCCGATTTGACACACTGAACTCTGTCAGAGAAGTAGTTGGTAAACCAAGGCTGTCGAGTCTGCCAATAAGAATGTGGTGATTGACAGAGTTGAAAGCCTTGGCCAGGTCGATGAATACGGCTGCACAGTAATGTCTCTTATCGATGGTGGTTATGATGTCGTTTAGGACCTTGAGCGTGGCTGAGGTGCACCCATGACCAGCTCTGAAACCAGATTGCATAGCATGATCATGAATACGTTAGCTGGGGATAAACCTGGCTAGTTCTGACTGGTTAACCGGAGGTGAAAGGTGATAGAGGGGTCAGACAGGGGTCAGGGGCTGACCGTAGTTGTCGTAGGGATCCACGTTGATGTCAGGGATCTTCCAGCAGCGCACGGTTCCGTCCAGACCCCCGCTGTAGCACGAGTCTCCGTCCTCTCCCATTGCCAGAGACAGAACGGCACCACTGTACACACGCACACACAATTACACAAAGAGTAGCTATTATACCCAGAAACACACCAAAGCACGTGATAGTTGCAACAAACCACGCGTGGGTGCGGGCGCGACTGGTCTGAGATCACCTGTGGGCTCTGAAGGTGTAGATGGGTTCAACGTCCAGCGCTGCATTTCTGTGGAGGCAGAGACCAACATCAGTTTACACATTATAGCAGGGTTATAGCAAACTACCAGACCCCATTCAGTTTCTTTCCCACTCCTGGGCCTGTATTCATAAAGCATCTTAGATTATGAGTGAGTGCTGATCTGGGATCTGTTTTTTTCCCCCTTTAAATAACCATTCATGAGATTACATGGGACAGGAGGGACCTGATCCTAGATCAGCATGACAACTGTATGATACACTTTTTGAACACAGGCCCTGATATTGGTGTGTTATGTTCCTGCTATTCCTTAGGCTCTTACTTCTTGGAGTGTATGGCCTTGTTGAGGTTCCACAGCTTCAGGGTTCCGTCCTCGGAGGCTGTGAGTAGAACGGCCTGGCTGGGGTGGAACGTCAACGCTCTGATGGCATCAAAGTGGCTACGCAGCGTGAAGCGAGGGTTCCAGGTCTTCTTGAACTCCTCCCGGTTATCCTGCAGCTACACGCACACAGGTGTCAGAGTGTTTGTGAATGTATTCATTTAACAGCAGCGGGCCCCCACTGCTAAATTGTTGCCACCTATTTATTTATTTGGGGGGGGGGGGGGGTTGAGTCCCTCAGATAGCATAAGAACACGGCTTAAGCCATGTTTAAAACTACAATTTCTTCTCTCAGTCCCGTCCCCCCCTCTGTTGTGTGTGTGTGTGTGTTCAAGTATTCACATCCACGGTGAGATCGTTGTCGTTGGCCACGGTGAGGTCAGCCAGCTCTCCCAGGTTCATGTCTCCGCCCCCGACGGCGTCCAGTATGAAGACGTCAGAGGAAAAACCCAGAGCGCCACCTTAAGGAGCGGAGGAAGAATGGCTACATTCACCCACCATCTGATCAAAAACACATCCCTTCCTTTTTTCAATAGGTAAACAATTACCTCTTCAGAGCAGTATCCCTTTAGACGAGAGAGAGAGAAGCAATTTAGCTACTTTGGTATTTGAGGATCCCCATTAGCTGTTGCGAAAGCAGCAGCTACTCTTCCTGGGGTCCACGCAAACCATGAAACAATATAGAACAGTGTAGAACATTTGGTACAGCAAGACAGGGAGAGTTTTGGGGGTCGGGTGTTGTCTTACCTTCCCCGGAGCGAGACTGTCCCGACACAGAGGGAGGCGGGGAGGGTTTGGGGGGGAAGTCCGACATCATGCCCTGTAACTTGTTCCTGCGCTTCTCTGAACCAGGCCAGAGGAGAGAGACACAACACACACAGTCATGCAGAGAGAGAGCGAGAGAGAGAGAGAGAGAGAGAGAGAGATAGAGACACACACACAACACACACAGTCATGCAGAGAGAGCGAGAGAACGAGAGAGGGACAACACGCACTGTCATGCAGAGAGAGAGAGAGACACACACACACAACACACACAGTCATGCAGAGAGAGCGAGAGAACGAGAGAGAGAGAGGGACAACACGCACTGTCATGCTGAGAGAGAGAGAGAGAGAGAGAGAGAGAGAGAGCAGACAGAAAGATAGAGAGACGTGAAGGTCGAGAGTACACATGACCACGCATACCGAAGGAGAGACGATGAGTGGTCAGAGAAATAGAAAGAGACGAAGAGACACGGACCGAGAGACGGGCCGAGAGACAGGCCGAGACAGGCCGAGAGGTGGATGTAGAGATAAAGTAGCCAGACACCAAACAGCATGCTTTATGCTAACTGAACACATTGCTCCAGAGAGAGAGAGAGACACGTGGATGACAAAAGGCACCCACCAAACACAACATATGTGATAGTGAGACACACAGACAATGGTTCACCATAGGCAATGGTTTATTGGCAGTAGAGGTGAGAGTACAGAACATGTGACTCCCTAGAAAGAGAGAGATAGGGATGAAGGGAGAGCGGGACTGGCATATAGAAAGAGACAGACAAAAAGCTAGACAGACGAAGAGACAGACAGGTGTGGCTGAGGTGGTTGCTATGACGATGGCGTACCTAACTCCCGGCCGTCCCCTGAGATACGGGCCTCTCCCGCCCCCTCCCCCTCCTCCCCTGATCCCAGGAAGTCAAACTCGCTCAGGGCATCCTCAGAATCGTCTTCGTCCTCCTCATCATCAGGGTCCAGGTCTGTGGTCATGGGCTCAGTCCCCATCTACACACACACAGAGAGAGAGAGAGGGCTTTAATACACACACACACACACACACTTTGCCTTGTTGACGTGATCGGACCTTAACGCGCGGCTTCTTGTTCTTGTTGCGCTGCCCGTCTATACGGTCCGCGCCCATGCCCTGGAAGTCATCTTCCTCATCACTGTCATCCTCATCATCATCCTGGCAGCCGTGTAGGAAGGGGATCTTATCCAGCACGGAACCGCCCAGACGCTCCTTAGAACCATCCTTCCCCGCCGCGTTCCTACCGACACACACACACACACACACACATCAGAGGCAACACACACACATCAGAGGCAACACACACACATCAGAGGCAACCTCCAACGGTAACAACATTACTGACAGTTATAGAAATTTGACAAAAACATGCAATACATCACTGTCCACAGCACCCTACACCGAGGACAGGGGTGTGTGTGTGTGTGTGTGTGTATGGGCGTCTCACCTCTTGATCTGCTCCTCTATCTGTCTGATGAGGAGTGACTCCCCCCCTGCCAGGGGCTCAGGGTCCGGGGCGGGCTGCTGCTCGCTGCTGGCCGGGGCGCCGTTAGCCTCGGGGCTGGTACGACCCAGCAGGGAGCGCACGCGCTTCGAACGCATGTCCAGGATGGTGTCCGAGTAGCCCACCTCCTCCAGGTACCTACACACACGCGCGAGCGTGCGCACCATGGCCACACACACACACATGATTAGACTCTTCATTCAGACTCAACAGTTTGTTTAAAGTGTTGGGGACAGTGCTGCTCTCTCGCTATGGGGAGGAAGCCTTACTCTCGCTATGGGGAGGAAGCCTTACTCTCTATGGGGAGGAAGCCTTACTCTCTATGGGGAGGAAGCCTTACTCTCTATGGGGAGCAAGCCTTACTCTCGCTATGGGGAGGAAGCCTTACTCTCTATGGGGAGGAAGCCTTACTCTCTATGGGGAGGAAGCCTTACTCTCTATGGGGAGGAAGCCTTACTCTCGCTATGGGGAGGAAGCCTTACTCTCGCTATGGGGAGGAAGCCTTACTCTCGCTATGGGGAGGAAGCCTTACTCTCGCTATGGGGAGGAAGCCTTACTCTCGCTATGGGGAGGAAGCCTTACTCTCGCTATGGGGAGGAAGCCTTACTCTCTATGGGGAGGAAGCCTTACTCTCTTTGGGGAGGAAGCCTTACTCTCTATGGGGAGGAAGCCTTACTCTCTATGGGGAGGAAGCCTTACTCTCGCTATGGGGAGGAAGCCTTACTCTCGCTATGGGGAGCAAGCCTTACTCTCGCTATGGGGAGGAAGCCTTACTCTCGCTATGGGGAGGAAGCCTTACTCTCGCTATGGGGAGGAAGCCTTACTCTCTATGGGGAGGAAGCCTTACTCTCGCTATGGGGAGGAAGCCTTACTCTCGCTATGGGGAGGAAGCCTTACTCTCGCTATGGGGAGGAAGCCTTACTCTCGCTATGGGGAGGAAGCCTTACTCTCGCTATGGGGAGGAAGCAATACTCTCGCTATGGGGAGAAAGCCTTACTCTCGCTATGGGGAGGAAGCATTACTCTCGCTATGGGGAGGAAGCCTTACTCTCGCTATGGGGAGCAAGCCTTACTCTCGCTATGGGGAGGAAGCCTTACTCTCGCTATGGGGAGGAAGCCTTACTCTCGCTTTGGGGAGCAAGCCTTACTCTCGCTATGGGGAGCAAGCCTTACTCTCGCTATGGGGAGCAAGCCTTACTCTCGCTATGGGGAGGAAGCCTTACTCTCGCTATGGGGAGCAAGCCTTACTCTCGCTATGGGGAGCAAGCCTTACTCTCGCTATGGGGAGGAAGCCTTACTCTCGCTATGGGGAGGAAGCCTTACTTGCGCAGTAGCTGACGGCCCTCCTTCCAGGACATCTGATTGGCTGGCTCAGATTCAGATTCTGCTGGCCCATTGGGCACTGTGGGATAGATGAAGAGTCGATCAGAGGAGGAAGCTTTGATGTAACAGAAGCAAGCAGCAGAGCAACCCTCAAAGCTCGGTGCACCTCCTCCCACCCACCCACCCACCCACACACACACACACACACACACAGTTAAATGGGACAGATGTGGAAACAAAAGCATGGGGAAGTTACTAGTTCTGCTTTATCTAGGCTACATAGTGAACCAATCACTGATGCAACCCATTAGGCCACAGACATTCTCCACGGTGAAAAACCCAAGTCTGGTAGCAGATATAGTGAGCTGACACAGAGGGATGACCGTTTTACATGGAAAAATGGAATGTCTTCAGATAGTCCACAGAAGGGCGGATCCCGGATCCGAGAAGGTCCAATCTGACCCGCGGGTGGTTTGACAAAAAAATACTTCAGAAATGTTGTTGTTTTTGTGTGTTTTTTTAAATTAAAAACAAAAAATCAGGGGGTACGGTGGAACGAACTCAATATACTTTAAAATGACTAAAACCCAGTGTAGAAATGATCATGGACATACATTCATACAGTATCTTGACTGTGTCCAGCTTGCTAATAATCACCCTAATGAAAGCTAGAAGGTCAGGGAGCATCGAAAATGATGGGTAGAGGAAACATTTCTCGAACATTTGGACACCCTCCGGACCTCGCCCCCCCCCTAGCCTTAGAGCATACATAGAGTCGACATAAGGTCGACATAGAGCCTGCATACCTTGTTCTGCCTCTGGTTTCTTCTCCCCTGGGCTCTGGTCACTGCCTGTCTTCAACTTCTGGTGTTTGGACCTGCAGAGAGAGGAAGAACCACAAGATGGCCGTGTTACCCAAGCCCTACACTATGCGTGCGTGTGTGCGTGCGCGTGTGTGTGTCTGACCTCTCTTGTTTAAGGGCGTACTCCAGCATCTTTATCCTCCTGACCAGGTCCTGCTTCATGTTCTCCTGCCCCTTCCTCTCACCCTGGAGGAACGTCACCTGAGCCTGAGCGCACACACACACACACACACGTCAAGGACACGCACACACAACACAACACACATAACATTGTATGTTACCAATCAACACAACTGAATTTGAGTATACCATTTCCCAGTTATTTTGAGCGAAGTCTGTTTGGGACCCACTAAACAAATGCCATTTACAGTGCAGAAATGCTCGCTGTTTTGTTTGGCAAACCGACGTTCCTTACAAGTCCCAGGCTAAGTGGTGGGTTGTGGAGGGAGCTGCGTTCTGGATTTAGAACTTGCCCTGACCAGCAAACCCAGACATCTGGAGGGGAAAACAATCGTGAGGAGAGGAGTACGTGCGTGTGTTGCGTGCGTGCGTGGTCCCATCTGAGACCGCAAAACACACACACACACTCGCTAACACACAGAGCCCCAGAAAAGTAGAACAGCTTAAAGAAAAGGGCTCATCAGGTCCCGCGCGACGTCGGCAAGATCATACAGCCGGGACACACAAACCGCACCCGCGAAAACAAAATAATGACACAGTGCTACTGCAAAAACTACCTCTGCTGATGGCGCGTCACTTTGGGACACGCTATATCTGTTACCAACTGGCTATTATTCTGAGAACACAGCATCTCCTGTGTGTTTCAGCTAGAAGTGTCTATCTGGTTCTAGCTGCAGCTCCAGCCATACCTACAGACTCCAGGTATTAAAATACACCTGCAGGACACCATGCTCAGGGCTGTGTCTGTCTGGGGGAGCAGGGGAGCGGCCAAGCCAGGTAGTGAAGGAAGCTACCGGGTAGATGCACTGAGGTTGGGTGTAGCCAGGAGAGCAGAGCACTGGGACAGAGGGGGCGCTGTGGACGTCGTCGTTAAGTGGGTGTGGTTCTCACATGGTTCTGTTCCTTCCCTGACAGGGGCGAGCTGCGACCTGTCATTCTAACGCATTGTTCTTTAGACATACACACACACACACACACTTACTTCTTTGGAATGTCCCTCCCATCTCAGATAAGCATCAGTGATCTCTCCCAACACTATTCCTTACATTCCTGGCTTCTGTCTCCACTGGCCCACTGCAATCTGACATGGCTTTATTTGCCGTGTGTGTGTGTGTGTGTGTGTGTGTGTGTGTGTGTGTGTGTGTGTGTGTGTGTGTGTGTGTGTGTGTGTGTGTGTGTGTGTGTGTGTGTGTGTGTGTGTGTGTGTGAGAGCGAGCTTAAGTTCTGCAAAAATGTCAGCTTGTGTGCATGGGTGTGTGTGTGTCTTTACGTGCGTATGAGTGTGAGAGAGAGAGAGAGAGAGTCAGTGGGGGGACGTACAGTAAGGGCCCAGAAGTGCGTGGGGGCGAGCGAAGCACACCACTGTACATACAGTGGGGCAAAAAAGTATTTAGTCAGCCACCAATTGTGCAAGTTCTCACACTTAAAAAGATGAGAGAGGCCTGTAATTTTCATCATAGGTACACTTCAACTATGACAGACAAAATGAGAAAAAAAATCCAGAAAATCACATTGTAGGATTTTTAATGAACTTATTTGTAAATTATGGTGGAAAATAAGTATTTGGTCAATAACAAAAGTTTATCTCAATACTTTGTTATATACCCTTTGTTGGCAATGACAGAGGTCAAACGTTTTCTGTAAGTCTTCACAAGGTTTTCACACACTGTTGCTGGTATTTTGGCCCATTCCTCCATGCAGATCTCCTCTAGAGCAGTGATGTTTTGGGGCTGTTGCCGGGCAACATGGACTTTCAACTCCCTCCAAAGATTTTCTATGGGTTTGAGATCTGGAGACGGGCTAGGCCACTCCTGGACCTTGAAATGCTTCTTACGAAGCCACTCCTTCGTTGCCCGGGCGGTGTGTTTGGGATATTGTCATGCTGAAAGACCCAGCCACGTTTCATCTTCAATGCCCTTGCTGATGGAAGGAGGTTTTTACTCAAAATCTCACGATACATGGCCCCATACATTCTTTCCTTTACACGGATCAGTCGTCCTGCCCCAAAGCATGATGTTTCCACCCTCATGCTTCACAGTAGGTATGGTGTTCTTTGGATGTAACTCATCATTCTTTGTCCTCCAAACACGACGAGTTGAGATTTTACCAACAAGTTCTATTTTGATTTCATCTGATCATATAACATTCTCCTTCTCTTCTGGATCATCCAAATGCTCTCTAGCAAACTTCAGACGGGCCTGGACATGTACTGGCTTAAGCAGGGGGACACGTCTGGCACTGCAGGATTTGAGTCCCTGGCGGCGTAGTGTGTTACTAATGGTAGGCTTTGTTACTTTGGTCCCAGCTCTCTGCAGGTCATTCACTAGGTCCCCCCGTGTGGTTCTGTGATTTTTGCTCACCGTTCTTGTGATCATTTTGACCCCACGGGGTGAGATCTTGCGTGGAGCCCCAGATCGAGGGAGATTATCAGTGGTCTTGTATGTCTTCCATTTCCTAATAATTGCTCCCACAGTTGATTTCTTCAAACCAAGCTGCTTACCTATTGCAGATTCAGTCTTCCCAGCCTGGTGCAGGTCTACAATTTTCTTTCTGGTGTCCTTTGACAGCTCTTTGGTCTTGGCCATAGTGGAGTGTGACTGTTTGAGGTTGTGGACATGTGTCTTTTATACTGATAACAAGTTCAAACAGGTGCCATTAATACAGGTGACGAGTGGAGGACAGAGGAGCCTCTTAAAGAAGAAGTTACAGGTCTGTGAGAGCCAGAAATCTTGCTTGTTTGTAGGTGACCAAATACGTGTTTTCCACCATAATTTGCAAATAAATTCATAAAAAATCCTACAATGTGATTTTCTGGAGAAACAAATTATTATTTTGTCTGTCATAGTTGAAGTGTACCTATGATGAAAATTACAGGCCTCTCTCATCTTTTTAAGTGGGAGAACTTACACAATTGGTGGCTGACTAAATACTTTTTTGCCCCACTGTACGTGTGCCACGCATTAGAGCACTGGGATTTTCATTAGAGTTGAGAGAAGGGCATTACGGCCCCCCACTTAACATGCCCCAGCAGGAAGTGATGTCATCTTGGTCACCACTAGTCGGGAGTGCCACTGATCTTGAGTAGCAATGGCTACAAATCCTTCTATTTATGGCAAGGAGTAACTGTGCCACAATTGTGATCGCAACGTTTAAATCTACAGTAATCTGACGTTTATTATCCAACTAGGAGTGCTGTAGGTCCTTGATCAGCACCAACTGTATTACCATAATGAAGTAGGACAAGAGCAGAAACACTCTTCTCTTTTCTCTACAGACTCAGCAGGAGTATATTCAGATATTCAGTAGAGAAATGACTGCTTGATTTGGAACCCTTCTACAGTTCTAAGAGACAGATATAGCCTGACAGAGGTTGAGAGGCTTACGGGTTTTATAGCAGTATCCCTCATCCTCTCTTTCTTGAAGGAATCGCTGATCTTACCTGACCGGATAGGATTAAGCCAGGGCTGCCACCACACAGCTTAGTCCTATCCCCTGTCATGTGAGATCAGTGATGACTAACAGGGCCCAGAGCGGTGCCCTCTGCAGTGCCACCTGTCTGTCCCTTGGCCTGGCCTGCTGGCTGTAGTCACGTGGCCCTGTGGCTCTGCTCTGGGGACGTCACACCTGGTCCACCCTACGCTGGGTGCGTATATAAACGGATGCATCCGGTTTCCAGGGGAAATGGAGAGAAAAAAAATAGCCTGTGAAGCGACTTCCGCTTTTGGACGTCAACAAGGCGACACTCCACTTGATTGGTTGAACAGTGCAGAAGAGAACTTCCCCCTAAAAGAAATATGTTTTATCTCTGGTCAGGACCAGGAGGAAACGCCTGCTACGTTAGGTTACACCTGCCCCAGCCAACTGCTCGGCCTGGCCCCTCCACAGCCTGCCTGGCTGGCTGTCACAGGAGACAGAGTGCCACAAGTGTTCCCGTTTAACGACCTGATTCAGCCCGAAAAAAAAACATACCACTGGCACACCATACACACACTGTCAATGTCACATACACACACACACACACAGTCACGTGGGAGGGAAGGCCAAAAGTGTTTTCCACACAATGAGCAGACATCAATCGACAACTTTTGGGTTGAGAAAGAGCAACAGCCCAGAGCAAACTAAGCTATATTCTGTATATTGTTGTGTGTTCTGTGTGTATGGAGACAATTCAGGCCTACATGCATACAGTTGAGGTTGGAAGTTTACATACACTTAGGTTGGAGTAATTAAAACTTGTTTTTCAACCACTCCACAAATTTCTTTTCAACAAACTATAGTTTTGGCAAGTCGGTTACGACATCTACTTTGTTCATGACACAAGTCATTTTTCCAACAATTGTTTACAGACAGATTATTTCACTTATAATTCACTGTATCACAATTCCAGTGGGTCAGAAGTTTACATACACTAAGTTGACTGTACCTTTTAAACAGCTTGGAAAATTCCAGAAAATTATGTCATGGCTTTAGAAGCTTCTGATAGGCTAATTGACATAATTTGAGGCAATTGGAGGTGTACCTGTGGATGTATTTCAAACTCAGTGCCTCTTTGCTTGACATCATGGGAAAATCAAAAGAAATCAGCCTCAAGACCTCAGAAAAACAATTGTAGACCTCCACAAGTCTGGTTTATCCTTGGGAGCAATTTCCAAACACCTGAAGGTACCACGTTCATCTGTACAAACAATAGTACGCAAGTATAAACACTATGGGACCACGCAGCCGTCATGCCGTTGAGGAAGGAGACACGTTCTGTCTCCAAGAGATGAACGTACTTTGGTGCGAAAAGTGCAAAGCAATCCCAGAACAACAGCAAAGGACCTTGTGAAGATGCTGGAGGAAACAGGTACAAAAGTATCAATATCCACAGTAAACCGAGTCATATCAACATAACCCGAAAGGCCGCTCAGCAAGGAAGAAGACACTGCTCCAAAACCGCCATAAAAAAGCAAGACTACGGTTTGCAACTGCACATGGGGACAAAGATCGTACTTTTTGGAGAAATGTCCTCTGGTCTGATGAAACAAAAATAGAACTGTTTGGCCATAATGACCATCATTATGTTTGGAGGGAAAAGGGGAGGCTTGCAAGCCAAAGAACACCATCCCAACCGTGAAGCACGGGGGTGGCAGCATCATGTTGTGGGGGTGCTTTGCTGCAGGAGGGACTGGTGCACTTCACAAAAAGATGGCTTCACGAGGCAGGAAAATTATGTGGATATATTGGAGCAACATCAGTTAACAGTTAAAGCTTGGTCGCAAATGGGTCTTCCAAATGGACAGTGAGCCCAAGCAAAGTCAAGGCATTGGAGTAGCCATCACAAAGCCCTGACCTCAATCCTATAGAAAATTTGTGGGCAGATCTGAAAAGGTGTATGCGAGCAAGGAGGCCTACAAACCTGACTCAGTTACACCAGCTCTGTCAGGAGGAATGGGCCTAAATTCACCCAAATTATTGTGGGATGCTTGTGGAAGGCTATCCAATATGTTTGACCCAAGTTAAACAATTGTAAGGCAATGCTACCAAATACTAATTGAGTGTATATAAACTTCTGACCCACTGGGAATGTGATGAAATAATTAAATGCTGAAATAGATCATTCTCTCTTACTATTATTCTGACATTTCACATTCTTAAAATAAACTGGTGATCCTAACTGACCTAAGACAGGGAATTTGTACGTGGATTAAATATCAGGAATTGTGAAAAACTGAGTTTAAATGTATGTGTTTAAATTACATACACCTTAGCCAAATCAGGCTACGGTGTATGTAAACTTCTGACTTCAACTGTGAGATGAGAGAGCACATGTGAATTATAATGGACAAGTGTGTGTCCTGCACACATGGTCTCAGAGCATGCCTAACCCTGGCACATCCTCAGCTCAAGAAGAGGGTTGGCAGAGAAAACACACCAGGCATTGCCTTCTGTGTGTTTGTGTTTGTGCCACTGGGCTTTCCCTAGTTTAGCAGCCACTGGGGTCCTCTTATGTAAACTGCTGGGCTACTGTTTGAACAGGGCCCTCAACCGCTCCTCTCACTCTCTCCTGTCCCATGTTCTCCCCGCTAATTTGGCCTGAGAAAATCAGACCACACCACACACATGCACACACACACACTCAAGTTCACGCATGCACACACACACACTCAAGTTCACACATGCACACACACACACACTCAAGTTCACGCCTTCACACACAAACATTCACGCCTTCACACACAAACATTCACGCCTTCACACACATGTTCACGCATAGAAATTCTTCCCAGTAAGAGACTAGTGGTGGTGGTGACGTACTTCCGACATCCATCCGCACGCTGCTATAAAATCCACACGGGCCTGTTTGTTATGGTTCATCCATAATATATAAAGCTCCTATTTATATCTAGGCTATAGCCTATAGGGTAGAGTGAGAAGGATAGTGAAATACACTGAGAACAGTGGAATGGCATTGTTTTTCTACACAGGCCTTTAGGCTACTGTAAATAATCAAGAAAACTCCTATTTCAGCAGCTCATGCTCATTCAGTTTACTTATAAGAAAACGTGTTGACAGGAGGCCACATATGGGGAAAGCAATGAAGAAGAAAAAACAGGCTTTGCACTCCCTAAGGGAGGCATGAGTGAAAATGTTCATGTGCGTAAACGGCGGAAAAGGACCACATTACGTCACCTGTCTTTTTTTTTGTGCGTGGCTCCGGGATTTACAAACGCAATTGGCATTACTAAACCCCTGTTGTAATTGACAGTGAGTCACGTGGCCCACCGTAAATAGAAACCATCAAAAGGGGTTCAGAAACAGCGGAGGCCAACCGCCTGGCGTTAATTCTAACCGCGTTAATTACCGTTGGAGCAGCTCGACATAGCCGATTGACACCTCCACCTGTGTGATCCGCTATATATAGACAATGTCGATTATATGTCTGGCTGCGTCGGGATCAGGGGGTGGAAGACATTGACTACGCCTCAATGTAAACACCGCAATTAACACACACGGACAATTTAAAGTCCTGTGAGTGATGCAAGACGTTAAGTAAATTCTGGATTTGGATTAGTTAAGAAAGGTGACATCATTTTCTGCAATCCCCAAATATTGGGTTTGCTTTGATCCCAGAATAACGCGTGCGTCTAAACCACATCAACGCTTTTGAACTGACGCAAACATAGCAACATTGTTTGAAGTTACTCCAGCTAACATCCTGGAACACAGGATGAAAACATTTGTGATTATGTGGACAGTATCCCGTCCGATTAGCGAAACTATTGACGAGCGGTCGTGATTTCTGTGGGATCTGAATAATGGCAATGCTAGGCTAGCTTTTTTTTCCTCCAAAATCGTAGCAAGCTACTATAGTCATAAATAGTCTACATAGCTATAGCTAAATAATAACATTGTAATTACCCTGAGTTCGTCTCTCTCGGCCTCCCAGCGATATTTCTCGGCCTGGAAGCGTCCCCATTCGAACTGGATAAAGTGCAAGATCCCAGGAAGCGATAGGCCTGCGTCGCCGTCTTGCGGTTCCCGAGGCTGCGACGATCCAGCCATCGCCCCGGCCGCTGAAGCCGCCGCGGCCGCTTCTGTCGTAGCCTGCCCGAGTACCGATTTCGGCCCGTTCGGATTGCGCCCCACGCCGCTGCCTCCAGAGTTCTGGTTCGTTCCCCCTGCTACTCCGCCGGATCTTTCCGCCTCCATTTTAACGCTCTCGCTTTCGCCAGGACAAGGAGGTGGAAAACAAGCAGCGGTAATAATAACAACCCAACCCTCACAGACCCAGCACAAGCACTCTACCCTTCTTTCTTCCTCTCTCGCGTAAAGAGCAACTGCAATAACTCATGGAGAAAGGGTGCCAAAAAATGAGCTAAGAGCAAATCCACTACTGCTTCGACGGGAATCGTTTTTTTCCATGAGTGGTAACCAGGGACGTCGTTCCTGCCATATTATGATCTCACGCAAGCTTCCTGTGATTATTTCCCGAAACGGCAAAGCAAGGGTACAATGTTACAGACCGCGGCATTGAAATGAAACTAAACGTCTCAGTATATTACCACTATTTGAGTTAATTTGTCAGTATAATATCAGTATTTTGCACTGTAAGTAAGAGCTATTGAACTGGCGGTGTCTCCATGTTGTGCTTAGCTCAGCCACCTCTGCACACAGAGAGCGAATTCGATGTACGTGCGTTGTGGGTTTGTATGCTCTGTCTTATTCTTAACGATTTGGGGGATGTTAGGCTATATAACGGGGAGAACATGAATCACATTTGAAGACCGATGAGTTCTGCATATGAAGCTTTTAGAGGGGTCATGGCGTGGCCTTTATGAAATGATGTACATTAAATTATTCTGTGGTTATTTATCATGATAAAACATCATTTATTGAGAATTGTCGTGGTTGCATTGGTTCCATGGTTGCATAGAAGCCATGCAGCGTTGGTGTAGTCTACTGACAGCGTTAAATGACGGAATAAAAAGTATTTTGCCTTATGCAGACAATTCTAGGCACGGTTATTGCTGTAGCAATACTTGATAGCCTACGTTACCTATTCTAGAAGGGAGCATAGGCCTATACTTAAATGGAGCATCAATTTGAAGCATCTCAGTAGCTCATTTGGCTGTAATTGATAGTCAAGAATACAATCTAGGTCAAAGTATTGGCTGAAGAGAACTAGGGCAATCCAGTCCATGTATGGGAGACACACAGCACCCAGTCCCTTGACGTTTGAATATAATGTAATAAACTAGACTACAGCCTCTAAAGCCTATCACAGCCATCTGAAGTGCTTTTTTTTTAGGACTCGTTTTAAAATCACGTTTTAAATTCCTGTGGTGTTTTCTGTGTATTTCAGCTATTCCAGCAGCTGGCCATTATTATTCCGGCGCACATAGGCTGTAGCTCTTTACTGATGGGGTCCTGATGTTTATGGACAGGCTTTCTGAATAGAGAGCTCCATCCTATAGCTTTCCCTGAGCCAGACGAGTGCAGCAAGAGGTGCCATGCGGGTGAGTTTCTGCCAGGGCCTTCTGACTGGAGCCATTGTTCTGAACCTGCTCATCCTCTACTATGTGTCCCGAGCCCAGCAGCAGATGATGGAGAAACGCCGGGACCCAGGAAGGGGCTCCAGGAAGGCTGCTTTACCTGCGTCCGGGCTGGGGGGCGGCATGGGGGGCCTGGTGGGGGTTGGCGGGGGGATGGTTGGCCCTGGAGGTGTCGGGGGAGAGGGGAACAGCCACGGCCCCCGTGTGACTGTCCTCCTACGGGAGTTTGAGGACTTTGAGAACTACGTCGGTGATGTGGCACGCTCCTTCCTGCACCAGAGACCTGAGCTGCCCTTCTTGGCTGTGTCTGACACCCCGCCCTATCCCCCTCTGTCTCTCCCCGATGGGGCCCGTCTCCTGGTGCTCTCCCCCAGCCCCGAGCAGCCTCCGCAGGCCCACCGGCCAGAGTTCCACGTCCAGACAGAGTTTGTGCTGCTGGTGCCTGACGGGGTGGAGCTGGAGCAGGGCCGGGCTGTGGAGAGGCTGATCCGGGAGCTGGAGGGGGAAGGTGGGGGGCCCGTGAGGCTGGTGGCGGCTCCCGTGTTGGCACGCTCGGCCGTCCAGTGCCTGCACCTGCGGGTCAGTCTGAGAGAGTGGACGGCCACCTACACCCCAGCGGCGTCTGGGAGCAGTGGTAGCGTGTGTACAGCCCTTCAGGGGGACGCAGTGGTCCTCATCCGCTCCGAGGACCTCTTCAACCTGTCTGTCCCACTGGGGAGGCCCCTGCTGCCCTCGCTCTTCATCCAGACCTCCCTGCATGGCTGGAAGGTCAAGCTCCTGGAGAGCCCCTGCTTCTCCGCCAGCCACCGGCCTCTCTTCAGCTCAGCCCATAACCAGTGGAAGGCAGACAGCCATCTGAAGGAGGCCACGAGCCGGCTGATGAGGAACTTTGGGCTGAAGCGTCTCCTACTGGCTGATGGGAAGGAGCAGTGGCACGGCTGTGGGAAGGAGACGGCGCGTTGCTTCGGTACGGTCCGGGACGACACCCCTGAGTACCTGTACCTGGATCGCTGGACCCCTCCATGCTGCCTGCGCGCCCTACGCGAGACCACCAAGTATGTGATCAACATCCTGGAGAGCTCCGGGGTGCGCTACTGGCTGGAAGGAGGCTCCCTGCTGGGGGCGGCCCGCCACCAGGACATCATCCCCTGGGACTATGATGTGGACCTGGGCATCTACCTGGAGGACGTGCCCAACTGTGACTACCTGAAGAACCTGGACTCTGGTTCTCTGGTGGATGCTAATGGCTATGTGTGGGAGCGGGCAGTGGAGGGGGACTTCTACAGGGTGCAATACAGCGAGGCTAACCACCTCCACGTGGACCTGTGGCCCTTCTACCCGCGGAACGGCGTCATGACCAAAGACACGTGGATGGAGCACAAGCAGGATGTGGAGTTCCCCGAGCACTTCCTGCAGCCGCTGGTGCCGATGCCGTTCGCCGGCGTCACCGCCTACGGCCCGAACAACCACCGCGCCTTCCTGGAGCTCAAGTTTGGGGAGGGGGTCATCGAGAACCCCCAGTACCCCAATCCTGTCAAGAAGAGGCTGGACAGGAGCCGGCTGTGAGGGAGGGGTGTGGCTGGGACCTTTGGGGTTTTCATGTGGCCCCACCAAAAGGACAAAACGATACTAGCCACAACCCAAAACATATTGGTAGCAATCCGTGATTGGTATCCTTTGGGAATAACTGTCCTTAAGGTTGCCAAAATGCACGGATCAATTAAAAGTCCCTGGAGGGAAGTGGTTAAGAGAGAACAGACGCTGCTGCTCTAAGCCGGGCCAGCCACACTGATGCCACGGACACGTGTGTTTGTTTGATTTACTGCCTGCCTTTGTCATCTGTCTCTTTAACACAATATCCTCACCGTGGGTGAAGCAACGGGCTGCACGTTACGTCAGGAGGCGTGACTGACTGACCTCTGTCAGAACCGTGTCCGTCACTGCGACTGAGACTGTGGAACAGGGCCTGTATTCATAAAGCGTCTGGTCGAGTAGGAGTGCCGATCTAGGACCAGGTCCCCGGCGTCCCATGTCATCTTATTCTGTGTGATCTAAAAGGCAAAACCGATCCTAGATCAGCACTTTATGGAACACAAGGGGACTGCTGCTGACCTACATGACAGGTCGACTGAAGACTCCTTGCAGAGGTCCATTATTCTGTATAAGCTGTGAATTAAGTATAGAGACAGAGTATTTATACATTCAAAACGGTATTCTGTTGCACATCATTTTCCTGTACATACATGACCAGGTATTTAGTAAGAAATTCTATGGTAAAATGGTAATTACACAGTAATTATATATTTTTTTTCAAGATTTTTTTTGGGGGGGGGCGCACCATTGGGTACAAGGTGGTTATGAATTGTTTTGAAATCTTTGATGTAGTACCATAAAGTATTAGTTGTCATAACCACATAGTTTTCTCGTAATTATCAGGTGATCATTAAAGTGCTACCAGATGTCCAACAGCATATACACCACAATATCAGCTGCTGTTAAGCAATATCTGACACAATCAGTGTTGATAGCTGTGTTATTATTGATATTAGGACTATACATGTGTTGGTAAATTCTGTCCTAAAGCTAAAGATGTACTCCATGAAATAGATGTGTGGATTTGTTGCACTGATTCACTTTCTTATTTTCAATTTGTTTACTTCATGTTCAGGGTACTATATGTATGACTTTTGACCTTTTGAACTGTCAGCTGATGCCACTGGGTAGGCTTTGGCATGTCCCATCAGCATGACGATTTTGGCTGTCCATTTCCCAGTGGTAAAATGAGGAGCTTTCTCTTAAACGCTGACTTGGATATTCATGTCATGATTAAAGCTCCATCAGTCCATTCAGGTGCATTCAAATCCCAGGTATGAATTATAAAAAACTGAACTATCCAATATACTAAATTAAATGTGTGTGTGTCATCTGTTGAGTGTTGCTGTTTCATTCGTGTTCTGCCTTGACTGGAATGTATAAAGTCATCTGAATTGTGAGTGAAAGACTGATATCTGATAGGTGCCACTTGTTTGCGCTTAACCTATCGTTTTACAAGTGAGGAAAAATGCACAAAAGAACTCTTGCTGTCAATGTGTGTCGCTCCATTTCATGTACTGAAGAAAAAATAATAAGTATAACACTACTGTTGTTTGTGTTTCGTCGTTTGTGGATTTGATGAGACAACGTTGTATACATTCCAGTGTTTCGGGAATAATTTAAGAAATGCATTTACGAGGAGGGCTGAAAGCTATCTTCGGGTTTGACAAAAATAGAAGGATTTAGTATGCAACTCCCCTGTTTCACCAGCAGGTGGCAGAAGAGCCTTAACATTTGCACCGCTTCCTTGGCCACTTCTAACCACCTCTGAATGGGAGACGGTATGTAGTGGACATTGAATGGGTAACTTGTGAATATTGCCGTGGGAAAGTCACTAGCTGCAAAATCCCCCAGACAAAATACATCCAACTAAATTACATTTCTGAATCCTACATTGATTACCTAAATCCAAGTACAAGAACACCAGAACACATTTCAGTGAACTGAAAATACTTCCATCCGTTCTTTCCCCTCTGCATGTAAAGTTGAACCACTGGCTGAATTCAATTGAGAGGGGTGTACCACATTGCTAACAGAACAACAATGAACAGGTCTAATAGGAGACCTAGGAATGTCAATATAGAAAGATTTGCCCTAAATGTCCCCAGTTGTAAATCCTAATGCCAGCTATTCTTCCACCAACATATAGCACTGAACCTCATTATAGGATATGAAACCTCTCAACACCTGTTAGTGTGGGATCAATAAGTTGGGCACTTTCCCAGCGTGTGTGTGTGTGTACACAACCCAGGTAGGTGATGTAATATTGTAATGTTGGTGACTGCATTGTGTGTGTGTTGGGAAAGGTCTATATTTAATTTTTTTATTTCACCTTTATTTAACCAGGTAGGCAAGTTGAGAACAAGTTCTCATTTACAATTGCAACCTGGCCAAGATAAAGCAAAACAGTTTGACAGATACAACAACAAAGAGTTACACATGGAGTAAAACAAACATACAGTCAATAATACAGTAGAAAAATAAGTCTATATACAATGTGAGCAAATGAGGTGAGATAAGGGAGGTAAAGGCAATAAATAGGCCATGGTGGCGAAGTAAATACAATATAGCAATTAAAACACTGGAATGGTAGATTTGACAGTAGATGAGTTTGCAAAGTAGAAATACTGGGGTGCAAAGGAGCAAAATAAATACGGTAGGGGAAGAGGTAGTTGTTTGGGCTATATTATAGATGGGCTATGTACAGGTGCAGTGATCCATGAGCTGCTTTGACAGCTGGTGCTTAAAGCTAGTGAGGGAGATAAGTGTTTCCAGTTTCAGAGATCTCTGTAGTTCGTTCCAGTCAATGGCAGCAGAGAACTGGAAGGAGAGGCGGCCAAAGGAGGAATTGGCTTTGGGGGTGCCAAGTGAGATATACCTGCTGGAACGCGTGCTACGGGTGGGTACTGCTATGGTGACCAGCGAGGAGAGAAGGCGATAGCCAGGGGCATGTCTGAAGTTTCATTAGAATGAATAGAAGTACATGTCTCTCCGGCAACACCTCATGGAAGCAGGACATAGCACCAGGTAGTCTGTGTAATATGTTCCTTCATGGGCATCGCCGTTAACCACAACCTGACAAACTTGTCTTGTCTGGAGGGCCTATTCACAACCTGCCATAGTGGATACACTGAGTGTACAAAATGCCCAAGACTGACCAGGTGAAAGCTATGATCCCTTGATATAACTTAAATCCATTTCAAATCAATGTAGGTGAAGGGGAGGAGACAGGTTAAAGAAGGATTTTTAAGCTTTGAGACAACGGAGACATGGATTTCGTATGTGTGTGTGTGTGTGTGTGTGCACCATTCAGAGGGTGAAGTGCCTTTGAACAGGGTGTGATAGTAGGTGCCAGACACACCGGTTTGAGTTCGAGACACAAGCCAACTTGACACAACTGTGTGAAGCGTCGGAGTCAACACGGCCCAGCATCCCTTGGAAAATGCTTTCGACACCTTGTAGAGTCCACGCCCCGACGAACTGAGGCTGTTATGAGGGCAAAAAGGGGTTGCAACTCAATATTAGGAAGGTGTTACCCGTACACTGTCTATACATCAACCTTTGTAATATTTATGTACACAGCCATTACCATTAGGTCCTCTGTGGCGCCGTTGGTATAGCATGGCGTTTGCAACGCCAGGATAATGGGTTTGATTCCCGGGGGAGCAAAAAGAATACGGGCTGAAAGTCGCTTTGGATAAAAGCGCCTGCTAAATGGCATAGATTATCGTATTATTATTTAGAAATATGAAATAAAGAGGCAAAGTCAACAAGTGAATATTAATAAAAAATGTATTTTATTTCTAGAAATAACGGAGTCATTTCAGAGCAAAACCGTGGTTCTCTACAGCTCTAGTAACTATGTCATCGTGTGGCCATGGTGACTGACTACACATCCACCATCACCACACATACATACATCTGTACACACGCTGACACACACACACAAAAGACCCTGTGGAATGTTTTTTTTAAGCATTGCACAAAACATAAAGACAGACAGCAGGGGGGGGGACAAGCTGCAGAATCAGAGGTGGCACCACAGGTTCAAAAGTAGCATAGCAAAATAATTCATAGGTGTCTTTTCTGGTGCCTGAACCGGGTCATGGTCTGGGCCCTATTCATAGGCTATTGCAGGGTCCAACATTCTTTTTTCTTTTTTTAACCTTTATTTAACTAGACATGTCAGTTAATTTAAGAACCAATTCTTATTTACAATGACGGCCTATTAGCTTTTATCTCACTGGCCCGAATAGGCCAGTAGGCGTGACTGGGCCTTAAAGAATCGATGCACTGGGGTCATGCAGAGCCCATATGTTGGCACGCTTTCTCTCTTTCTCTCAGCTATTAAATGTATTTAAAAAATCTGTTTAATATAATTTCGCAACACAAGCCATTACTTTATTCTTTAGAACTGCATTGTATTAATTCCATTCCCTTATTTTCTTTAAAAGTATGTAATTGAGAATATTTGTTATACATCTCAAAATAGGACGCTGTCCCTTTAAGACAATTACGTTCCAAAAGAGATTTTATAAACTGGGTGGTTCGAGCCCTGAATGGTGATTGGCTGACAGCCGTGGTATATCAGACCGTATACCACGGTCATGACAAAACATTTATTTCTACTGCTCTAATTACGTTGGTAACCAGTTTATAATAGCAATAAGGCACCTATGGGGTTTGTGGTATATTGCCAACATACCACGGCTAAGGGCTGTATCCAGGCACTCCGCGTTGTGTCGTGCTTAAGAACAGCCCATAGCCGTGGTATATTGGCCATATACCCCCTCCCCCCCCCCGGGCCTTATTGCTTAATCAACCTGGCTAGTACACTAAGATAGCCAAGACGAATGCTAAAAAGTTTTTGCAGACTATCACCAGTAGCCAGTATTTTGCTTGTATGTTCACTATTGAACGTTTACCGTTGTAAACTTTCCCCAAAATAAATAAGCTCAGCGAGTAGATTTATAGTCGCTTATTTTTGCTCAGGAAAACAGTTTACAGAGCAGGTAAGTGTTGAACTGGAACACAAGTAACTGGCCCATAGGTGCTGCTGCTTTGAAAGTGGTGAAACTGCATTGCAGTGCTAGAGGTGTCACTACAGACCCGGGTTTGATCCCGGGCTGTATCACAACCGGCCGTGATCGGGAGTCCCATAGGGACTGACTTGTCTAGTTAAATTAAATAAAAATGCTGTCTCGCCAAAAGGTTTTCAAGCGGCTCTGTGCAGAATGATAAACATTGAGTATAAAAAGCTATTACCAACAAATTAAAGCATCAAATATAACTAGCAAAAATAAACATTCAAATAACGTTAATAAGTCTACAAATAAAACGTTTTTTAAAAAGTGTTCATGATTTGGGTAAGGTACATTCTTCACTTGATGAAGGGAAGCCAGCTTGGAGACAATTTAAAACAGTAGAACTGATCCAAAAAGAGGCTGACGAGTATGTTCCTACTCAGCCACTGGCCTCGTCTGTTTTGAAGTATATCTGATTCAAGAAATACATTTCAAAAAAGATTTTAAAAAGCTATGAAATAAACACAAATTGATAAACGGCCTACAGTCAATAACCCCTTGCTTTAAAAGATACACCTTTGTCATAAGAGACAAATAGAATTTCATAATGTATTCCTCTAAATGAAATTGCCTCAGACTGGCTCACTGTAACTCCCCCCACTTATCTTCCCACTCGTCTGCCAAAAGTCCTATTCCCCAATAAACATAGGACATGCAACATTCCATTACTGCGACTCTTAGCCTAGTGAAGGAACAGGAAGGGCAACACCCATAGAATGAAGAATTCGAACACTAGAATGGACATTAACCTTCTTATCAAGGTCCAAATGTCAGCCATGTTGGTCAGGGAGGTGGTCAACCATGGTTTGGCAGTGCTGTGATAATATAGTGTAAAACAAAAATTTATCTGCACTCCATGTGTCTATTAGCTAGCTAGCCAGACAGTTTGAGGAATGATCCTATACATTTTTTCAAATTAACTGCTAAAATGGCAACATTCCTATTCAAACAATGCAGTCGATCCACAGCCATACACTAGCTCAAATATAGCACAATTCATGATGTATCACATGCCTTACTCCCCCCCCCCCCTGCTTAAGTAAAAGCAGGAAATGCATCACCTCTACTGCCATTCATTCCCATGACTGTTTTTGGATTTCGCCCTGACCAAGATGGCTGCCATTTTGTCCCATTCTGAAACTTTGAGATATGACATTTCCCCTCTTAGTAATTGAATAGGATCTCTATTGCAACACCTCTCACGCATTCTTTTAACATTGTAAAACCACTGTGAGAACATGAAGCCTTCATTTGGACTGTGCAAACCCTCTTGTGCTTGGCCCCAGACTGACTGAAATGTCTGGGATAAAAACAGCTACAGATTAGAAGCATTGAGCAGAGCCACAGTTCTTGTGTGAGAAAAGTCCTTTCTCCCAGCAGTGGAACATCATTTAGGATTCAACTTAATTTGGTACATCATACAGTACAGAGGATCTTGTGTGATAACTTTGGAATTTTCATAATCTACTCTCAGAGTACAGTGAGAATTAGTGCAGGCTACTTCATACACAGAGAAACAAACTGTACATGCGGCTGTGATATAGAAAACATGGAGATATTTGCCTTTTCAAGACTGGTTACTGTTATAAATATTTAAAAAGGGAGTGGAAGTCAGGGCCAGCTCTTCTGAACCAAAGCAGCATTAAAAGGACTCCAATCTAGAGTCCTTAATCAAAAACACTGTCACGTTCAAATCTGTACAGCCTCTGTTCACGCTCTCCTTTGGCCCCCCACCCCACCAACCCCCCCTACCTGGATCTCTCAGTCTCGCTTAGAAAGAGAGAAGACACAAGGAAAGGAATCGTCTTTAAATGGAAGTCTAAAAAGGCCCTCTCCCCCTCCTTTCTGGCATGATTGAGGGGTCAAACGGAGGGTCATCGATGACACGTCAGCGAACCATCTACATGACCGACTCTTTCTCAGAGCCGCAAGCCGCCGCCGTCTCGTCGCTCGCGCCCCTGCTGCTCTCCTTCTCCTCGATGAGGGGCGAGTGCTCCGGCAAGGCGGGCGTGCCATCCTCCAGCTTTACCTCGCTTAGCTCCGGCCCCTCCCTGGGCTTGTCAGAGCGGTCCACGTACCACTGCAGCAGCCCGGCTCCATAGGCGTCGCCCTCCACGTTCAGAATGGTGCAGGTACGGTCCCTGAAACAATGGTCCGAAACAAGTGGTCACCATATGCATTCATTTGTCATGTCAATGCTGTGTGAAGTGTATGAAGCAGACAAACGGTCGCAGGGTGTTATGACATGTATACGACAGCATTATAGAGGCCTTGTGATGGAGGAGCTGTTCCAGTAGAACCGCAGTCAACACGAGGTACTCACACGAGCCAGTCGACGGCGAGGATGAGGGAGATGTCGCTGGTGGGCAGTCCCACTGCCTCCAGGATGATGGCCAGCGTCAGCACGCCCCCCGCGGGGATCCCTGCTGCTCCCACACTGGACGCCGTGGCTGTCACTCTGACAGTGGGGGCCGGACATGCAGAGAATTAGCCACTCAAAGAGCACAGTGTTTCCTAATGCTCAGCCTGGCGAGTTTGACCCAAGCTTTATTCAAGTCTGTTTAGCATGCGTGTAGAACAGCTACAACATTTGAATTTGCTCTGCTTTACCCAACACAACGGCCCCGTAGAGTCAAACGGAACCGAATCAAACGCACTAGAGGGAGCGGGACTCACAGGATGGTGAAGACTTGGATGAAGTTGAGCGGGATGTTGTTGAGCTGAGCGATGAAGACGGCCGCCACACACTGGAAGAGCGCTGCACCGTCCATGTTCACCGTGGCCCCGATGGGCAGAATGAAACGACTGATGTGCTTCGACACACCGTTGTTCTCCTCCACGCACTTCATCATCAGGGGCAGGGTGGCAGAGCTGAGAGAGAGTGAGTGAGTGAGTGTGTGAGTAAGTGTAAGAGGGCTAATTTCTGTTCTGACGTATTCACCAATGTTTCTCTTCCCAGTAACACTTTTGGTAACATGTTGTTGGTAACATGTTGTTACGTGTCACTTGAATAATTGTATTTTAACTGCATAGTAATCGAGTTGAGCATTCTTGTTACGGTACAGAGCAACCTTGGTATAAGAGTAATTAAGGATTTTACCATCCTCTCTAGTATGGTGATCTAGTGACTACAACCGTACCTGGAGCTGGTTCCAAAGCCGGTGGCCAGAGCGGTGAAGATGCCCCACAGGAAGGTGTAGGGGTTCTTGCGGGTGATGATAAAGTAGATGCCCGGCAGGACCAGCAGGCCATGGATGGCGTGGCCGACGATACAGCAGGCGATGTACTTGCCCAGGCTGGCAAACAGCGTTCCCACGTCCTCCATCTCCACGATCTTCCCTGCTACCAAGAACATGATTCCAAGGGGGGCATACCTGGAGAGAGGAGGGAGAGGTGGGTTACCGTTATGAATTTGTAAGGACGCAGTCCAAAGTACAAATACTATTCAAAAAAGAACAAATATACATCAATATTACCACATATGAAGCAAGTACAAATACAACAATTAGTGACTTAAGGTCCTTGAAAAACACTATTTAAACACCACATTATTAGTACAAATCACAAGTTGACGTGTGGAAGAGAACAAACGCGGGGTGGCAAAACGCGCACACACACACACACATCATCCGCGTATCCTCTCTCACACCCAGATCTAGTCCCTGCAGTGCTGCTGGGCAAACGGCTTCCCTTACCACATGATCCAGGACACCAGCACCATGGTGGCCTCGTTGAAGGAGTTGAAGAACTTGATGAGGATCTCTCCCTCCTCTCCCAGCTTCCTCAGGGCCACACCAAACACTATGGCAAACACAACCAGTCCTAGGATGTTCATACCGTCCTGGTCTGTGCCAAAGGGAACCTAGACACACACACACACACACATTAGCCACTCATCACAACGCGGTAACTCAGGTCGGCGTGAGTGATGCCCTTTCAGACACGTTCAAACTGTCAACAGCCATAGATATTAGAAAGTCAAACGTGACATCCCATTTAGATTCAATTCGACGCACCTTCTCCACTGTGATGCTGGGCAAGCCATTCGAGACATTCTTGGTCACAAACTTGTAACTGGTAGCGTACTGCAGACAGAGAGGGACATATTTCATTAGCACACCGATGCGAGACGTGTTCTGTTTAACTAACTAATAATGTATTATTTTTTTTTAAAGCCTTAAAAAACCTTGACATGCTTCGCATGTCAGCAATCACGTTTTCAAGATATTTGACTTTCAAACGGCCAATTGTAACTTGCCACATCATCATGATGACGCGTTTTGCGTCACGGGGCAAATTACAATTTGCTTTTTGAAAGCCCTGCATCTTGAAAACGCGATTGCAGACATGCAAACAAAATTGGGATCGTATCAACAGCGGACTAAGGAGGAAAACAAAAATGTCACAAAAGAGTTTGAGTGGATTATTCCTTTACATCTGGGTGTCTCTCCTTCTATTGTATGTGCAGTACAAGAGGACACTCACAGACTGAAAGGCAGCAGACACCAAGTTGGAGGGGAAGATGTTTCTGGAAGAGAGAACAAGAGACACATTCAGTACACTACAAAGGCACCAGCTGTGCTGACAGTGACCCTAAATGATGATCAGAAACCACAGCTAGAAACCAGAATATGGGGGGGGGGGGATTGCAGGAAGGGAAACATTAAGTCACTTCATCTCTAAGGGACTCTGCTAGTGCAGGTGTGTGACAGTCAGGGCTGAAATGTATTGGCTTGACTTTCTGGTGTGTAACGGTATATGGAGAGCCATGTACCCGTTGGCGTAAAGGTAAAAGTCGTCAGGAGACATTCATCTACAGTCTGTTTGGAGTTTCCCCCCTTAAATGGCTCAAAAGAGAAACCTTAATTGAAACCGTAACTAAGCTTTCTACGTGCCTCTCAAAAACATACACAGCTATGGATGCAAGAACTGACCATTCACATAGCTTTAACCATTCTTTGATGCTATTCAGAGTATATTTACAAACATTGGCGTAAAATGCACTTATATTTTGAGTTCTGGTGGGGTACAACAGTTGAACTAAGCTTAAATAGGCATTTCTGAATTCAACGCTTCAAAAATCAATGGGTATTTATCTCCATCATTAACTTATCATTCCAAAAATGGAATTTGGGGAAAGATAAACTGATTCGAGCTAATATTAACAAGCCACGAGATACAACACCTAACTGAACTCCTTGTTCTAACTTCTAAGCCATCTTTCCATGATCCCTTTATGCTAACTCGGCGCCTATACCCCCGGGCACTGACGCCTCACGAGGGAACCAACCACGAGTTCTGTCATGTGGGAAAAGCGGGGGAAAAAATGTCAGTGTTTTAATCCTCTGACCTGCCCCCAAAAACTGCTGCTGCTGGGATTTCATGCCCAAACCTCACAGAGAGGTGGGCAGATTACTGCTCTACAATACAGCACAGACACACCCCAGTGGAGTTACTGTACCAACCCTTAATAAAGCCACATACAGGCCAACTCTCCTCAGAGCACTAAGTCACACCCTAACACCCTCCTAACATATGGATTTAAAGTAATAAGGGAAAAACTCGTTTCGTGTTTTTATCCTGCAGCTCTTTCTGACCTGAACACGGGCGGGACAGGAAACAACGCAATGTGGGATTAAACAGCCGCAACCATGTGACCGAGGGTAGAATGAGTGAAGGTAGAAGTGGCCCTTAAACCACACTTCTAGGAAGCTGACCGCTATCAGTCTAACAAACCCTGTCAATTCAAAACACTCCACTTCCATGGCTGTCGCAGGACGTGGTAGACCGAGGGAAAAAGACAACGCAAACAGGGCTGCAGGCGAAGGACTGATACACCCTCCCTGACCAGTACAGAAACACCCTCAAACGAAACACACAAACGCTCCCGGGTGACAGCCGGATCTAGGCCCAAACACCCAAGGAAAAGTAGACACACTACTTTGAACGTGCAACGGAGCACATATTAAAGCGTAACCCATCTGGGTCAGGGTCCAGTTTTGGCATGCGGTGTGTGCGTGTGTCCAGCCGTGCGTACGCCTCAGTTTGTCATGTTACTGTAAAAATGTGCAGTTGACATTTTGCCATCAATGCGGTGTACACGCTTAGTGTAATAGCGGGTTGGTACTGTATTCACATTACCGTGGTGTTTGAGTAAAGAGCGAAGGGGCTGGTAAAACAGCATAAATACACACAACACAGCCTGCCTGATCTTCTGGGGACATGTGAAGAGTGGTGCTGGGTGTGTTGTGTTTACAGTGCAAGAGGCGTCACTGCAGTCCCTGGTTCGAATCCAGGCTGCATCACATCCGGCTGTGATTAGGAGTCCCATAGCGTGGTGCACAATCGGCCCAGTGTTGTCCGGGTTTGGCCGGGGTAGGCTGTCATTGTAAATAAGAATTTTATATATAAGTATAAAAAAAAATATATAATAAATGCCTTCTCTGTCTTGGACACTCCTGAAATACTGCTCAGGTATGTGAACCAAATACCATAGAGAGAGAACTGTAGAGGCATGTTACAGGAAGGGGGGGGGGGTTTGACGCAACAACAACTCTACCTCCACCTTTCTTTGTTCCTGCAAACCAATTATTTTGTCCCAAGGCTTTTTTTAAATTTTTTAAATGACTTGCCTCCCATTCAAATCCAGTAAATAGTAGCGCCGCCCTTCTCTCTTAACGCCGTCTACGTATAACAGCTACCCTCCATTGTCCTGTATGTTTGTCTGTGTGTTTACGTCTCGGGGTTAAACTAACAAGTCGAGAACTGGACAGACAATGACTTGCAGGTAGGTCAGTAAGAGCAAAGGGCATATCCTTTCAACTGAAGTCCGACACTACCAGTCACTCCATGTGAATGAGTTACTGGGCATATCAAACCTCGATCAGTAAACAAACAAGAGGTACAACACTGCCTGCATACCTGTGAACGACGCATTGGGCTAACAGGCGGGAAAGCAAAAACGGATGAGAGCCAGGTGGATATAAGCAGTGGAGGCTGCTGAGGGGAGGACGGCTCATAATAATGGATGGAACGGATCCAAGGGCATCCCATTCCACTGATTCCGCTCCGGCCATTACCACCAGCCCGTCCTCGCAATTAAGGTGCCCGGCAACCCTCTTGTGAGATAAGCAGCAAAGTATACCAGGATGTGGAAGGGGAGGGAGGGTTTATCGTACCTGGTCGGGAAATGTGATGCCGTATCCCACTTCAGTTGGTTTATGACCTTTATTTTACCCATTGACCGGTTTAAGCCGGTCGTAGTTCATTTGTAACTACGAGAACCTGCCACAACTGTTTGTGATATTGTGTTAGTATGTATGCGAGAGAACAGAGGAGCGAGAGAGAGAGAGAGGAGTGAAATACAGTGGATACTTTTAAAGGGCTCCTCTATTCCGCTGTAGTGAACTGCTCTTCGGGCCGGCAGCTGCCAAAACGGGACCCCGACAGAGAGTGGTCGCTTTAATGAGCTACATAAGTCACGCAAGCGGCACAATTAACCATCATCCTTTGTGGCCTTTCTGTGTGTCTGTGTGTGTCCTCCCGAGACTGACAACCTTTCTCATTGATTCCCAGCCGAGAGCCACACGCATCCAAGAAAGACTAATCCGAAATGAAAACATAGAAATGAAGTATTATAAACGAGTGGATTCCTTATGCGTTGGATTTGGAAGGAGAGACCACCCTGTCGCTACTTGTAGATCGTATTATGCAAAGGGTGAGTTACTAAGTCATAACGACAACTATAGGTGAAGGATTATAAACTAAAGCATATGCATTACCCAACACCCGTGTAATCTGAGTTAGATAACAGTTTGAAGTGTATTTACAACATTTTTCTGGACTGGGACCTAGAGGGTCTGGACTGGGACCTAGGGGGTCTGGACTGGGACCTAGGGGGTCTGGACTGGGACCTAGGGGGTCTGGACTGGGACCTAGGGGGTCTGGACTAGCTGAAGGCTGAGACAGACTTTGGAAAGTAGCCTCTGACTTTCACCACCCACAATGAATTTTGAGGTTTAGAGGTCACCCATAATGCTGACCGGGAGGAACAGAGCAGCTGACTGACAACAAAAAAAGATTGTGAACTTCATAAATGATTTAAAGGTCGAGTATGGGGTGGTGCTTTTGGCTGCCTCCCCTCTGCCAGATAGAGCAAAATAGTACATCTGCCTTGCTAGCGAATTGTTTTACAAGAAGTAAGCCGCTAGCAGAAACTGGCATCAATCCATACTAGACTACATCTCAAGTAGTCTCGAGACTGGCTGCATGGCGTCAATTTAGAGACGCTACATGTGCTTCTCTTTATAAACCCAAAGAAACAGACATAGGCCTCGTTTAGGTTGTGTGAAGAATGGGCCTCCAAATGAATGGAAATAACCTGAGCGAGGCTCTTTTTTAATGGTGAAAAGCAGAGAGGGCACACCATAAACAATGACTTCTCTGTAGATTGGGTGTGGTCTAGTCAGGTTTCTAATCCTACCGGAAAACACAGGGTCCTTTAGTTCAGTTCCAGCCCTGGAGAATAGGTCATTCTTTAATATCCAATTGAGGCACAACATGTGATAGGCTAAATGATTGGCAAGATGTTTAGATTTGAAAACCCCTAACTAGTAGGCCTAATCTAGCAGTGGGGGGGGGGGGGGGGGGGGGGTGGCATGACTCCCCTCACCTCACCTATGGGGCGGCAGCGTAGCCTAGTGGTTAGAGCGTTGGACTAGTAACCGGAAGGTTGCGAGTTCAAACCCCCGAGCTGACCAGGTACAAATCTGTCGTTCTGCCCCTGAACAGGCAGTTAACCCACTGTTCCCAGGCCGTCATTGAAAATAAGAATGTGTTCTTAACTGACTTGCCTGGTTAAATAAAGGTCCAATTAAAATTAAAACCTATGATGTGCCTGTGGCGCAGGAAATTTGTGACATGCGCACAAAGGACCTCACGGCAGACACACTTTTGTGCCACATTCCTAGTAGATTTTGAGTACTGTACGTGCCAACATGAGGCTTTGGTGACAAACTGTTCACCACTTCCTTCCTAAATCCAACAGCGAGGTTACATTGAGAGCGAGTGTGTAGAAGTAGGCTCGATGTCCGTAGGAATGTACGGTATATTAAATTAGTAAAAAAGGATGGTTTGTTTCTGAATCAAGGCTCAGTTTGGCATAGCCGTGGTCATCCTTTAGATAAATAGAAGTACAAAAGTGAGTGGCTCGACCCACACGCACACATTCCCCCACTAACACCTTTCGCTCTCCATCTAGAAGAGATCACCCTCTCCCGGGCCAGTCAAAACGACTTGACTCATACGCTTGAGAGGCTTTTAGGGCATCAAAGCAGTAGAAGCACAGAGAACAATGAGACAAGATAGGTCACAGGGTGTCTAAATATGAAGCATCCAATGAGCGTTTCCACTCACTACCAAACAGTGGTAGATATTGCTGCTCAGTCGGGGAACTAGAAGAAGGAAGCAAGAGCATTTCGCCACACTCGCAATAACATCTGCTAAACACGTGTATGTGACCAACACAAGTTTTATTTGAAAGAACGGAATGTTCAAGAAATCGTTCCTCGTCCGTGTCTAAAAAAACACATGGCTGGAACGAAATGTACTGCCCATTTTTGGAAATACAAGGGTCTATTCCTAGAAAGAAAGGGGCCAGCCCAAAAACCTACTCAGAACTACCGCCCCACACACGCTACGACGATCATTACAATGTTTCCCATGCAGTGTATTTGTCCTAAGCACATGCATGTGTTACATAATATCAGGTATGTAGGATAAACAGGTTGTAATTTTTTTCTGATGATAAGAGGGTTGGAATGACAAGAGGGGACAGGTCAAGACATCCATCTGTCCTTGGACGCTGAATAAACTTCCGAGGATTTAACCCGCTGCACCATGAGCTGATGCAACTACCCCCCTATGTTACAGCAAGAGGCATTCATTGGCTGGCTAGTGTAGTTAGCAACTACTTAAAGCTCGTTAGCACACCGATACCTTCTCAACCGTCTCGCTATGATGGCACGGTGTGTGGACTTGACCGAGGTATGCGAGATTATTTTCCTGGGCACACGGCGAAGGGAACCCCGGCCGGTTGGGGGATACTGTGCCTTTAATTCAACTGGATGGCGCGGATATCACCAACAATCCCAGAAAGCAGGGCTGAGAGTACCCCCCCCCCTTCAAAGTTTCAAGAGACCTTATTTGTACTGACCCAGCAAGAGAGCACTGACTGTAAAAGTGTCAAAGACGATACAAGCGCAGCCAGACTACTTTGCTCTGTTTTCTAATTCATATATGGGAATGTATGCCAAATTTGGGGGAACAAAGCAACATCAAAAGGAGACCCGGTCAAATTCAAACAGTGGGTTCGTTAGCTTGCTGTTGGCTAATGGGTCTGCCACGTGTGAGCACTTTGTCATGGTGACAAAAAAAGATGAGGACAAAACAAGGCAGTGAACTACCCCTAAATGGTTAGATGCCACATCAACCCGTCTGCCCTTTCTGCTCAGCCTAAATCACCACCCCTGCCATGATCTCACCTGATCAGGTCCAAGAAGGAGTCCACCACTTCTTTGGCCTGGGGCAGCTCGCCGTCATCCGACAAAATTGGCTTGGAGCCGGTGTTTGATCCGGGGGAGATGATGAACGCCATGATCACCCCGATGGCTGATGCAATTAAAGTAGTGACCAAAAAGAAAATCATCGCCCAGCCGCCCAGCTTGCCCAGAGCTTTGGGGTCGATGCTGGCCGCCCCGGACACCAGGCTGCACACCACCAGGGGGATGATGATCATTTTCAACAACCGGATGAGCAGCTCGCCGGGGAAGCCCACGTAGAGGATCTGTGTCCTGCTCAGCTCCATGTGGCGCACACCAAGTCCGATGAACACCCCGATGATCACCCCGGCCACTGTGAGAATCACCAGCAAGTTGGCCATGACTAACCTCTTTATTTTCTCCACGGTTGTCTCGTTGGAACACTTCTTCTGGCGGAGTCCGTTGGCTACCGGCTCATCAAGATGCGCTTCTCCGTTGGATACCTTCCCCTCCATGTTTTCTGCCATTGTGCGCCCTGAGTGTACCTTAAAAAAGGAACGAAATACTTATATGAAGAAAATGTTTGACTATATTGTCTGTTGGCGGTAGTAATGGGCTTGTATTTTAACGAAATGGCCCGGGTTGTCCGTGTGTTGCTGTGCCTCTCAGCGCGTAATTTATAACCCGACCCGCGCTATCTCTCCACGAAATAGACACGTTGGTAAAGGACGTCACACAGGGGCGGGCTCCTGCATGCAGGTGGGTGGCGTCCCCCAACAAGTCCTAATCAAAAAGGCATTTACCTAGGCCATCTGTCCTAATACCAAAATAATTGTACAAATCTAATAGAAAAGGAGCAATATAATTTGACATTTTCTAAACCATAACTGCACAATTCAAATATTCCAATGGGACAAATAAGTAAACACATAATGAGCAATTAAATCATGATTATTTTTATGTTCATGTTTAAATGACATGAATGACATTAGATTTTAGCAATTAGAAGTACACTAATATTATCACTGCCTATCACTGCCCTAAATTACAACAAGGGCTGGATTGCATCAGCCTCAGTGATAAATATATACTGTATATACAATGTTCTTTATTTAACTAGGCAAGTCAGTAAACAAATTCTTATTTAAAATCCCTGGCCAAACCTGGGCGTCGCCTTATGAGACTCCAAATCAGGGCCATATGTGATACAGTCTGGATTTGATCCATGGACACCTTTTGCATTGAGATGCAGTGCCTTAGACCACTGAGCCACTCAGGAGCCCATTAAACTTGTCATTCGCTCTCAGAAAAAAGTTACGGTTAAGGGTACGGTATTGTTCCCAGGGGTACAAAAATATTAAAATACACAATGTACATTTCAAGGTACACATATAATATAACATGGTGTGGTACCTTTTAGGGTACATGTGCAGATAATCTAGTATAATGGTACATTTTTGTACCAAAAATGTTGACTATAAAGAAGGTACAATCATCACACACTCAAAAACCCCACCTATCATTGTCATATTTCCCAGCATGTTCTATTGCCAGTTAATTTTTGGATTTTATTTTTGTTTCAACGGGTGTGTTTTAGTATGCACATAAATGTATTGATTTTATGCTACACAAAGATAAATGAAATAGATTTTTCTAAACTAATCCAATCCGTTACGGAGATGGTTGTTCCAGTTTAGGTGGTTTAGTTAGTCTCGTTTATCAATTTCTCTTACCTTGGCAGCCATTCAAAATGCAGGTTGCGGGTGATTAAAAGTAGAACCAATTGGATATCCTAACTCTGGCTGGGAATTACATATCACTTTGCAAGCCAGCATAATGTGAACTGCCCGATGTGCCTGCAAACCAGGAGATTCAGACCACTGTGTTAGGGTAAAACTAGGCTGTCAAAGTATGTCCTTATGATATATGAAATGTATTGTCATAGAGAGTTTCATTTCAATTCTAACAAAATATTCACTTTGGCACTCACTTGGTGAAGGCTACAGAACTGAAAGCCATTGGCCGTGTTTCGAGAGGCTCATAACCACATTTTATCCTGGATAAATTGTGACTGACAGACTGATCTGCAAATAATATTGAGTCATTATTTATGATGCAAAGTGATTTGTAGATCAGTCAGTCGTCACTCACCTGCAGTCGTATTGATGATCTCGAACACGGCCATTGGCTCAATCCCAATGTCCCTCGGTGGGCGAGTGTCTTTCAAAAATGCAACAAGTGTTAGGGACTAAGGAGAGATAAATAACCATAGGGAATGGGACATCACTCGTGCACAGCAGAAGCCTCCAAAGGACAGTTTACTACGCAATTCATTGACGACGAGCCTTGTGTTTTTCACCAATGTCTGTACTGGAAACACTAATAGCTTTCCTTATATTTCTCATGTAACAAATACGTAGGGCAACCATGAGCAAACCTAGCGGCCAAACAGGGAAATGGTTACAATTGTTTTTCCATTTCAGAGACACTTAAAATAAGGGCATGTTTGGCAGCATGAGTGAAGGAGGCTACTGAGGCAGGACTTTCAATTGCAGTTTGATCCTTCACTCTGTCATTTTCTGCGAATTTCTTGGGTATTAATGATTAACCGTGGAAGCAATTAGAACCACTGTTCTGAACAAATATTTTTATACCTAACGTTTTAGGGTCCATACACAGATTGGCTACATAGCTATGCATCCATTGAACCAGTACACCAGTAACTATCTTAATGTACTCCCGTGACACGGCCGGTATCTACTTAAAAAATGCCTCTTCGGCACCTCCAATGTATTGAGCTGTTGTAGGCTTCCAACCTGTTTGTGGCCGTAACGAGTGATTGTAGCTACATACCGGCCTTAAGGAGTAAATTAAGATACAGTAGTTGCTCAGTGAAACTCCATATTTGGTGATCAACAAACGTATTTTCACATTATAACGCTTGCAGAGCTGGTGAATGGGAGTTTAAACCTGAGCATTCTGGGGGTCTCTAACACACAGACACTCACACATTCCTATGCATACAGTTTTTTTTTCTCCGCTACACATAAACAATATATTAGTTGTAATTATCTATGTTGTTTCAGAGGGCATTGCATGACAATTGTCTTCGATCTCTAACGTTAACGTTACTACAATAAAGAAAAATGATTGACATTTTTTTTTTTTTATGAACAGCAAGACAAGCTTACAAAATTGTTTATTCAATTTGCAGTATATGTATTGTAGAACAAACATACCTCTGATTCTAAGGAATCATGTCAGTTCTATTCGTGGCATTTATATCTGAACACGCCCAGGGGAACCCATATGAACCCCATTGCCCATCACTTGTCTGTCTGGAAAGCCTCCGCAAATGAAAATGTGTGGTGGGCGGAGTCATCCCACAGCTTACCCCGCCCCTTCCCGTGTGCCTCTTCTCCTCAATCAAGGTTTCCACTAGCTTCTATAGCCACAAAGTCAGATTTCACAGGTCACAAATTCAGATTCCACATCCACAATGTCAAAAATGGATACAAAAAATATATATTTTCAGGTCAGAGTTAGGTTTAAAATAAAAATGTAAGATGAGAAATTGTAGATATGGGTGGGGTTTATGGTTTATGGGTGGGGTTTATGACTTGTGGCTATAGAAGCTTGGGACGACCCTCAAGTCTGCATCTCAATTTGATTTGTTTCTTAATGCATTTTAGCCTATCAGTTGTGTTGTGACAAGGTAGGGGTGGTATTCAGAAGATAGCCCTATTTGGTAAAATACCAAGTCCATATTATGGCAAGAACAGCTCAAATAAGAAAATAGAAACGACAGTTTAAGACATGAAGGTCAGTCAATACGGAACATTTCAAGAATTTTGAAAGTTTCTTCAACTGCAGTCGCAAAACCAATCAAATGCAGTGATGAAACTGGCTCTCATGAGGACCACCACAGGAAAGGAAGACCCAGAGTTACCTCTGCTGCAGAGGATAAGTTCATTAGAGTTAGCAGCCTCAGAAATTGCAGCCCACATAAATGCTTCACAGAGTTCAAGTAACAGACAGATCTCAACATCAACTTTTCAGAGGAGACTGCATGATTCAGGCCTTCATAGTCGAATTGCTGCAAAGAAACCACTACTAAAGGACACCAATAAGAAGAAGAGACTTGCTTGGGCCAAGAAACACAAGCAATGGAGTCCAAGTTTGTGATTATTGGATCCAACAGCCGTGTCTTTGTGAGACGCAGAGTAGATGAACAGATGATCTCTGCATGTGTGGTTCCCACCATAAAGCATGGAGGAGGTGTGATGGTGCTTTGCTGGTGACACTGTCTGGGATTTATTTCAAATTCAAGGAACACTTAATCAGCATGGCTACCACAGCATTCTGCAGCGATACGCCATTCCATCTGGTTTGCGCTTAGTGGGACTGTTTTTTAACAGGACAATGACCCAACACACCTACAGGCTGTGTAAGGGCTATTTGACCAAGAAGGAGAGTGATGGAGTGCTTCATCAGATGACCTGCCCTCGACAATTACCCAACCTCAACCCAATTGAGATGGCTTGGGATGAGTTGGACCGCAGAGTGAAGGAAAAGCAACCAACAAGTGCTCAAGCATATGTGGGAAGTCCTTCCAGGCTGTTGTAAAAGCATTCCAGGTGAAGCTGGTTGAGAATGCCAAGACTGTGCAAAGCTGTCATCAAGGCAAAGGTTGGCTACTTTGAAGAATCTCAAATATAAAATATATTGTGATTAACACTTTTTTGGTTACTACATGATTCCATATGTGATATTTAATAGTTTCAATATTTTATCAAATCATTTATTTTTTATTTTTAAGATACCTAAAGGGGTCCTAATATTCTAAATCAAATAGCTAAATGATCCATGGTGTGACCATATTAAAACAATTCTATATGTAAGCTTAGAAACCCCCTCCCCCAATGACTTAGACTCTAATAAGGCCAGTTTTAAAAGTTCAGAGTGATGGAGCAGCTCTCAGATGGTGAGGGAGAGCATTCCATAGGCGAGGGGCAAGGGAGCATGAAGGCTCGGTCCCCCATAGTTCAGAGATGTGTCTTGGGGACTTGAAGCAGTAGGGAGTGGTTGGAGCTGAGAGTGCAATGTATAGATACAGTACAGTACATCATCAAAGTGATATGAGTCCAAAACAGAGTAGATCTGTGTGTTTGAGGGGAGAGGGAAGATGGAGCCATCTGGACATATTGAACCATTGACTCTGTGAGTCACCATATTCTCTACCTATATTCAATGAAGATGTGGGGCAGAATATAACCAATCACAGTCTTTCAAACAGAGCACCTCCCTGAACATTCCATCTGTGCTATCCTTGAAATGTTATTTTGTGCTCTCCTTCCCTCATCCCTGATACAGAGAGAAAGAGAGAGAGACCTGACCCGATCTCCCCACAAATTATTTTCAAAGGCATGGTTTTGGATTCGTTAAAAAAAGTGACAGAATCTCAATGTCAGGGAGAACGGTGCCCTGTCTCTGATAGTAGGCAGTCTCTGTCGGGGTGCCACTATTCTCCAGGTTAGCTTATACTGAGAAAATAATCAGAGCCCTCTTTGAACCCGCCTCTCAAGGATACATATTGGTGGGAAAGGCACCTTTTAACAGTTAGAAATTTAAATTCAGCCATGAGAGCGCAGTAGGAGGCTCTCCTCTCCGCCCTGGCTTGTGTTATCTCAGGCTTTGTCTTTGTTGCACCACAACTGGGTGAGTGATGTTTCGAAGAATCGTTGTGTCCCTGTGAAATTGTGCATTCCTCTGTGAGACTCTGTGAGAGAGGTGCGTTGGATAGTCAGAGCAGCGTGAAGAGTAAGTGCTGTGAGAGTTTTGTGAAGCAGGGCGCCTCTAATGAAAACACACACGGGGATGGAGTGTCTGTACACAAACCCACTGTGCGTCCCTCCTGCGCGTATCACAACTGCATGCAGACGACCTCACTGACCCTGACGCCTCTGTGTCAACACTGGCCTCCCCTCACGCTGCACATGCACACGCTCGCACACACAGACACACCGCCCTCCCCCTGAGACACACAATCATACACACATGCATGATTGCGCCTACCATATTAACAATTATCATGTTGCACATGCATACACACAGACACACACATTGCCTTACATGTCATCAACTGTCACTGAAAAGCTCACACAGCCTGTGTGCACATATACACAAGCACAAATCTTGAATTGCTCAATCTTATAGAGGCTAACTGAACATAAATTGATTTTGGATTTGCTTGGTCAGCAACAGTAGTTACCATAGACTTCCACTCATTGCGCTAATACTAGTTAGCAATTGCGCTAACGCTAGTTAGCAACGTCCTTTGAACTGCACGCAGAGACATAACAATGGTATCCACGAATTCATCTGACTCTGGGAAGGTAGATAAAGGGCTTCATTGTCAAAATCCTAAAGTATCCCTTTAACCTTATATAGATAAGGTTTTATGTTCAGATAATAAGGTGAAAAGTGTTTTCTATTCTGAGGCATCATTTATGCCATTCTCTCCCAAGGGGGGGGGGGTCTATCTGTCTCAGTCTGATCAATATCACAGACGTGTACACACACTCACGCATACACACACTCACCTTCCTCCTGTCTAACTCACTGCTATTGGACAAAAGCATTGAGGGGAGGCAGGTAACCTAGTGGTTAGAGCATTGGACTAGTCACCAAAATGGTTGCAAGATCAAATCTCAGAGCTGACAAGGTAAACATCTGTCGTTTTGCCCCTGAATAAGGCAGTTAACGCACTGTTCCTAGGCCATCATTGAAAATAAGAATTTGTTCTTAACTGACTTGCCTAGTTAAATAAAGGTTAGAAAAGTATATTTAAAAAAGTGATGACACGCCAACACTCTCTGACATAATGTCTATGTGTCTGGGGAGAAGCTCCAGGTGGTATCTGATTTTAAGTACCTTGGCATCATACTTGATTCCAACCCCTCTTTTAAAAAGCATGTGAAAAAGGTAATTCAAATAACCAAATTCAACCTAGCTAATTTCCGATTTATACGAAGTTGTTTGGCTACAGAGGTAGCAAAACTGTACTTCAAATCTATGATACTCCCCCACTTAACATACTGCTTGACTAGTTGGGCCCAAGCTTGCTGTACAACAATAAGACCTATTCAGTCTGTCTTCAATCAGGCTCTCAAAGTGCTTGATAGGAAGCCCAATAGCCATCATCACTGTTACATCCTCAGAAAGCATGAGCTCCTGAGTTGGGAAAATCTTGTGCAATACACCGAAGCATGAAGCATGTCTTGTATTGTCTTGTATTCAAGATCCTAAATGGCCTGTCTCCCCCTCCACTCAGTATTTTTGTTAAACAGAAAACCCAAACATATGGCAGCAGATCCACAAGGTCTACCATGAGAAGTGACTGTATAGTTCCCTTAAGGAAAAGCACCTTTAGTAAATTCGTTTTCTCTGTGAGAGCTTCCCATGTCTGGAATACACTGCCATCAGACACACATAACTGCACCACATATCACACTTTCACAAAATGCTTGAAGACATGGCCAAAGGTCAATTAGATTTGTGAACATGGTCCCTAGCTGCGTGTTGCCGCTTTCCATGTTGTCTGTCGTCTGTAGCTTGTGAGGTGTGGAAACACTTTGTTGCTTTTATGAATTTTGTCCTGCTGCTTTTTGTACTATGTTGCTCTGTCTGTATGCTACGTCTTGCTTGTCCTATGTTGCTCTGTCTGTATGCTACGTCTTGCTTGTCCTATGTTGCTCTGTCTGTATGCCACGTCTTGCTTGTCCTATGTTGCTCTGTCTGTATGCCACGTCTTGCTTGTCCTATGTTGCTCTGTCTGTATACCACGTCTTTCTTGTCCTATGTTGCTCTGTCTGTATGACACGTCTTGCTTGTCCTATGTTGCTCTGTCTGTATGCCACGTCTTGCTTGTCCTATCTTGCTCTGTCTGTATGACACGTCTTGCTTGTCCTATGTTTCTCTGTCTGTATGCCACGTCTTGCTTGTCCTATGTTGCTCTGTCTGTATGACACGTCTTGCTTGTCCTATGTTGCTCTGTCTGTATCCACGTCTTGCTTGTCCTATGTTGCTCTGTCTGTATGACACGTCTTGCTTGTCCTATGTTGCTATTGTCTATATTGTCATTGTTTTTAATAACCTGCCCAGGGACTGCGGTTGAAAATTAGCCGGCTGGCTAAAACCGGCACTTTTACTGAAACGTTGATTAATGTGCACTGTCCCTGTAAAAAATAATCTAAACTCAAATAAACTCAAACATAAAACAAGGACTATGACTGTCTTTGTATCTCTTGAGGTACATTGTCTTACTTCCTTTGGCCATTCGAGACCTATTTGCAGAGCAAAAGACCACGGTCAAGCTCCTTGAGACTTCCTTGAGTTCATGTTGTGTTACTTTGGCACACAGTACAATGTGACTTAGTCTCCAGTCTAAATGTGAGCAGTGATGTTATGCATGTAGTATTGTTGGCAGAACCAGAACAGTCTGGCCAGGGAAGGAGATAGGCCTGTCATGTGAACACTGAAAATGGGGGCTGACACAATGGACTGGGGTCTCAGGTGGTATGGGAAAAGGCTGGCAAAGCAGAAGGAAGGAGGTAGGTGAGAAACACAATCCTCTGTTTTTAGTCCTCCAGTCTGGCAGCGACCCATGCCCCTTTCCTGTCCAGGTGCTAGCCTGCAGTAGACGAAGGCATAAAAACAAGGAGGCTTTACTGACTGTAAAGCTAGAGGAAGTTACTGCCATTACTGTTGGCAGTGGCACCATGAGTAAAAGTACAACAACAAAAGAGGTAGCAGGGAGAAGAAGGGAGGAGGGATGTCCTCTAAAAAAGTCAGCCAGCACAGAAGAAGACGAATTTGTCATTTTACCAATCTTGTACGGTAGCCTACAATTGCCTCAGGTTAATAAGATCATAACAGAGAACAATCTTTTTTTGACAAACATATTTTTTTTTACTCCTTTTTCTTCTCCTTTTCCCCCACTCTTTTTTCCACACAAAAAAAAATACTGTCAATGGTCAGAATGAAAAGAGAGAGAAAGAGTAGAGAGGGTGTGTGTCAAAAGAGAGATGGGGAGAGAGAGAGAGAGAGAGAGAGAGAGCATGAATAGAGGCTGTTGACCAATATGCTGAGTCACTGTTACACTGGAATAATTTCAGCAGACATACTATGGAGATTTAGGCAGATTCAGAGATCCAGGAGTACTCCTAGTGATATGCAAAATACACTGTAATACACTGATACCCAAGATATTTGTAGACAGCATTAGAACGTTTCATTTGTATAATGGAGGCTACACTAAAATGTATTTCCTGAGCAACTTCATCAGATGTTCATAATTCAATGCAAGGGTCATCTCTCTCAAAACTGCTGATTCATGGTTAGGATGGAACTTCTTACCAATCATGAGTCATCATTACAGGAGAATGCCACTGACTAATGGGCAGGAATGTGAGAATGTGAGAACCAGGAGAACAATGTCAGTTTATTGCTAGTGGTATCAATAATGGTATTTTTATATAAATAATTCCCCATAGGATTCAATAGAGAAGCACATTTTTTATATTGATCATTCAAAATTATATACAAAAATTCAAATTTTTGATATCGATAATACAAGTGTGAAATAAATAATTAAATTTATTTTATATACATTTTTTAAATGATCAATATCAATATAAGAAAATCGGCCTCCCTAGGGCCGCAGCGGTCTAAGGCACTGTAACGCAGTGTTGCGGCTTCACTACAGCCTGGGGTTTGATCCCAGGCTGTGTCACAACTGGCCGTGACCGGGAGTCCCATAGGGCGGTGCACAATTGGCCCAGCGTCGTCTGGGTTAGGGGAAGGTTTTTCTGGGGAGGGGGCTTTACTTGGCTCTTCGCGCTCTTGTGACTCTTTGTGGCAGGCCGTCAGTTGAATGGTGTTTCCTACAACACATTGGTGCAGCTGGCTTCCGGGTTAAGCAAGCAGGTGTTAAGAAGCGCGGCTTGGCGGGGGTTCCATGACGTGACCTTCGCCTCTCCCGAGATTGTTGGAGAGTTGCAAGGATGAGACAAGATCGTAATCACAAAATTGGTAAAAATGAAATATTAATAATAATCGAAACATTTTTTTTTTTTTTTTTTTTTTTGAGGAAGGAAAGGACCATCCTACTCAATGAATTTCATAAAAATAAAAATAGTGAAACCTTAAAGTTATAATTTTTTAGGTAAAACTATACTAAATATATTCACATCATAAAAATAATTGGTTAAAATACACTGTTTTGCAATGGAGGTCGACAGTAACTTCAACAGCACTGTCTGGGCAAGCACCATGGTCCATCCTCCTCTGGCTCCATTGACTTCAATACAAAACCTAGGAGGCTGGTAGGCCTAGGAGGCTGGTCACCCCCTTTTCATAGACATGCATGGTAATTATGACCACTTCCGGAGGACGTCCTCCAATCAATCAAAGCTTTTGCTGTATGAACTGACATGTTGTCCATCCAATCATAGATGTAGGATCAGAGCATGAACATTGTGTGTTGTATTGTGATTGTGCCACAGAGCATTATGGGGTTTTTATATGTTGAGAAACCTGGTGACATTGTTGGAAGAGATTAAGAGTGATAGTTGAGTATTTTTGGAAATGATTAAATTCAAATTAGTTTTTTCAAATTACAGGAGACAGAGGAGGTATATTATACATTGTTTTCTTGGTTTTAGAACTTTATTTTTAGTATCGTTACTGCAATTTATTTAAATTTGCCTTGTTAACTTCAGTAGCTAGCTAGCTACCAGCGTCATTGCACATTTTCTCCACCAGAATGGTAGAATGTCCCAACGCTGCCGAAAATGTTGTGGACTTTTTGTTGAAGAACTCCTTTCTTTCTCTTGGGTACACGGAAAATGTGCGAATTAAAATCGAGGGTCGACCTCTGCCTGAGATCAGTTTCATGAAGAAGGATGAAAAAGTGAGGGCGTTCAATACCAACTGGTATCAAAAGTATAGCTGGTTAACAGAGAGCCTATCATCAAGCCGCCTGGAATTGCACATTAAGATTCTTTACATACTGAACATCCTTTCTGGGATGTCGAAAACAATTCAGAATGAGTTGATAGCTTCCATCGCACCATCTGTTAGATTAAAGAGGTTGACACAGCACATTATTTCGCGTGCGCTCAAGTAGGCTTTGCACTTTCCTCCGGTATTTATTTGACAAAGATGATAACACATAGTCACTCCAGACAGACACAAGTAAAAACTCATGACATAAATGTTGCAGCAGCCTAGGCTACACCTAAACATTAGAGATCTGACATGCAGTACGGGATGAAAACTAGACTATTATTCAGTCTGATCAACTGTAGACTACTAATAAGAGCAGCTGCATACAGCCTATGTGCCCTGTCCATCTGGTCAGGATAAACTAATTGGTAACGTTATGTATTTATAGTCCATTTGTGTGTCAGGGGAAAATGTGAACGTGATCAAATTCTGATTCTATTCACAATTGGGCTGACTAGGCTGCCTATGTGTTTTTAATCCAACATGATTAACTTGAAATAATGAATCAACATAATAGTGAAGACAGTACATTTGTTATTAGGCCTACAGTTGCATAGGCCTGCGTGATGCAAACATGCATAAAAGCAAGCTCAGCCCTGTGAGTTCCATCGTCTATCAGTTGTTGTCTCTGTGTCTGGGTAGAGGAAATCCCCTTCCTAATCTAGTCTAAATATAATTTATATCAGCAAATATAAGGTAGCTGCAGTTTGAAAGGGTTCATCCTCCCAGGGCCAGGAGTATTTTTAACCATGTGACTTGATTAGGAAAAACTGGTCTCATCATAGCCCACATAAAACCTTTTTACAACTGATTAATCACTGTCATACCTTATAGGGTCCAGAGTTTTCCTGGTTAGGTTAACAGATAAGGAAAAACTCCAGGCCCTAGGAGGTTTAAATTGCCCCACCGCTCTGGAACCTATGGTGCCACCAGCCTGCTTGCAGTTGTCAGTTATCATCAGCTATGTGGATGATCAGGGATTTATTCAGGAACGTTTCTTGGGTCTACTTTGATGTGTCAAGTGGGAGAGATGTACAGTCTGTGTTTGACCTTCGTGAATTCTGAGATGTCTGAGTTTAAAGCTCTGAGAGAAACTCTGTTGTCCAAACCTACGATGGAGCCTCTCTAATGGAATGTCTCTGCTGTTTGTATTTACAGCTAAGTCCCCTCCTGTTCCCCGATGAAGAGGTGATGACCACTCCACTCCACTACCATTGTCAACTTTCTCCTGACATGACCTGAAGCCACGACGTCTCACGTGCCCGCCACATTGAATGTTTCCCTTCCAAACACTGTGAGCACCCATATCAATTTTCTCTCATTACTGTATGTAGAGTCAGTCACATACACAATCACATGATTACACATCAATGATTTTAGTCCTTGCTTGGACTAACTCATTCTTAGCTCTTTTGTCTAACTGTGTACTGTGTTGTGTTATTGTTTTTTTGTCTTCCCAGTCAAATCCTGTCCTGCACTGGTCAAGCCTCTGAACACCTCAACTCATGCCTCATACCCTCATTTAATCACTGATCCCTTTCCAACACTGTAAGTAGCCCTCTCATTCTCATTCCCCATAATATTGTACTGTAAATGTCTTTATTAATTGCTTTAGGTTAAAGTAATTAGTCTTTGACGATTTTTGAAACACGCTTGGTGGTCTCCGTGTGTTCCGTGCCTATAACCGTGGGTCTCCCATCCTCCTCATTTCTTCAAGTCACCAGCCTCCGCTGATGGTATGACATGATTCAGCTGTTGTGAAAATATTTAATATGGGCTATGGGACCAGAGTTTTTCTCATCAGCCCACATGTTTTTTTTTAAACTCCTGGATGAAAACCCTGTTAAACTGCAGCAACCTAGTACTTCATCATGTGAATTATATGTTAAAGAAGGCCTAGGAGGGTTTCCTATACACAGAGAAAACAACATGATTGGACAATACAACTCACAGGGCTGAGCTTGCTTTATGCAGGTTTGCATCCTGTAGTCCTGCCCTATGCAACTGTAGGCCAAATAAAAAAATGAACTCAGTCTGTCAGCTATTGTGTTTATTGAGTCATTCCAGTTAATCATTATGGACTGAACAATTCTAGGTAACCTAGTACGGCCACATTTGAATATTAACCAAATGTTATCCCATTCACATTTTCTCACAAACAAACGGGCTATAAATTCACAACATTGCCACTTTGTTTACCCTGGCCAGAGGGACAGGGAGCATAGTAGGCTAGACTATGCAGCTGCTGTTTGTAGCCTACAGTTGATCAGACTAAGCAATAGTCTCATTTCCATGCAATACAGCATCCCAGCAAACAGGGGATGTCCTGAGGACATTCAGCGACGTTCCCATTTTGTCCAAAGGGAATGTTCTCTGTGGGACCTTTGTCTAGTTCCCTGTACGTTCCCAGGACATCACTCAGGACCATGTCAGGACCTTTTTAGGACTTGCTCAGGACTTTCCTTTTACTAGTCCTTAGGATGTCACGTGATCGTCCCACGGGAATATTCTCTGGGGGACCTTTTTAATAGTCCCTGGTTTGTGATCAACAACCAAAGTAACAGAGTTTGGACCATTTTTTTAATAATAATGGCCAAATGCTGTACAATCCAGGTGTGGAAAGCTCTTAGAGACTTACCCAGAAAGACTCACAGCTGTAAACCTGCCAGAGTCTCCTGAAAACCGAACCCTGCAACTGAGTTTTATTTCTCAGCGGAATAATTACACCAATTCTAATCCCAAAGACACCAGAATGGCTCTCCAAGAGGTGTTGAGTGTCCCTGAATGGTCTAGTAGTCTCAGTCCTGACCTAACTCTGCTTGAAAATCAGTGACAAGCATTGAATATTGTTGTCCATTATAGAGTACGTTTCCATGCACACCATTTTGCGATTATTGTGCATAGTCAGATTCATGTAATAGTTAGATTAAAACGTTTCCATGCTTTGCAAGAAGACGACCTGAAACCACTCTGATAAATGCAGAAAATTGGCAATCAAAATAAACGGTGTACCACAGCGACCGTGTTATTTTTTGGTAAGCAAATTTGTATGGGAAAATGACTTCTAAGACATACATTCAGTTGTTCAGAAATCATTTCACTCGCGCTAAAGAGGGAGGCTCGCTCGGCTGGTTCTAGCACATGTGCAGATCAAATACACAGCTGGAACGCCGATTAAGGTGATTACGTCCTCATAATTTTAAAGATTTCTAAGAAAACCAGGTGATTTTTTTTTCATCGGCGTGTGCTTACTTCGATTTTGACCTTACGCCGATTAAGATAAGCAGAGTAAGATGTTTACATAGACTTGATCAGGCTGTTGATTGTGGCCTGTGGAATGTTGCCCCACTCCTCTTCAATGGCTGTGCGAAGTTGCTGGATTCCGGGCGGGAACTGGAACACACTGTCGTACACGTCGATCCAGAGCATCCCATACATACACAATGGGTGACATGTCTGGTGAGTATACAGGCCATGGAAGATCTAGGACATTTTTATCTTCCTTTAATTTTCCCCAGCACAAGGTGCACCCGTGTAATGATCATGCTGTTTATTCAGCTTCTTGATACGCCACACCTGTCAGGTGAATGGATTATCTTGGCAAAGGAGACATGCTCACTAACAGGGATGTAAACAAATTTGTGCAGAACATTTGAGAGAAATAAGCTTCTTTTTTTTAATGGATAAACTTTACATGTTGTGTTTATATTTTTGTTCAGTATGTGTTAAAACATCTTTCCATATAATGTTGACTGTTCTGCCAGGGACACCCTGAAGCAAATTCCTCAAACATAACTTTTTTTATTGACAAATAAGAACTTTATATTTTACCTGGTAAGTTGACTGAGAACACATTCTCTTTTACAGCAACAACCTGGGGAACACTTACAGGAGAGAGGCATGAGCCAATTGAAAACTGGGGATGATGGTATGAGAGCCAGATTGGGAATTTAGCCAGGACACCAGGGTTAACACCTCTACTCTTACAATAAGTACCATGGAATCTTTAGTGACCACAAAGAGTCTGGAACCCATTTAACGTCCCATCTGAAACAACCTTCAAAGAAGCAATGTCCCCAATCACTGCTCTGGGGCATTGGGATGTTTTTTTTGGAACAGACAAATGAGTGCTTCCTACTGGCCCTCCAACACTGGTCTTCCATCCAGGAATTGACCAGGACCAACCCTACTTTAATTTTACCTTTATTTTACTAGGCAAGTCAGTTAAGAACAAATTCTTATTTTCAATGACGGCCTAGGAACAGTGGGGGGCAGGACGACAGATTTTGTACCTTGTCAGCTCGGGGATTTGAACTTGCAACGTTTCGGTTACTAGTCCAATGCTCTAACCACTAGGCTACCCTGCCGCAGTGTACTTGGCTTCAAAGTAATTTTATTTCATACTAATACAATTGCTCGGAGAAAGATTTTGTTCTTGCTTTTTTTGTAATCAGAAAATGTGAAGATAGCAATCTGGTCACAGAGCAGTTCGTATTATTCTGTAAGTAATTGGGTGACACTCATTTTAGTATGATATGTTACGTTTCATATGGTATGTATTAATTTGTGGATGTCCATCACCCATTTCATGATATGTTACCAATTACAATTCATGTTATATGTTACAAATTTGCAAAACTTACAAAATGTTACGGATTTGAAAAAACAAATGATATGTAACAAATTCTAGCTATGTGGCTAACGTTAGCTGATTCGCTAACATTAGCTAGGCTAGGGTTTAGGGTTAAGGTTTTAAGTTTAGGAGTTAGGTTAAAGGGTTAAGGTTAAGGTTAGGGGATAGGTTGGCTAACATGCTGAGTCGTTGCAAAGAAGCTAAAAAGTATTAAGCAGTTGAAATGTTGCTAATTAGCTAAAATGCTAAAGTTGGCCATGAACTTTTAACCTTTGAGTTGCAAGACGTTCACGTTGTATGGCCAACCACCCTCCTTTTGTTTTTGCCTAAAGTAACCAGCTGTCTCATGTAACCATACCAAACGTATCGTAACATGTACTAAATGGAGTGCCTTGGATTTATGTACGGAATAATACGAAATGCTCTTAAACCAGTTTAATGATTGGCACCCCTGTTTTCAATACCTTGGAACCGTCCCCAAGCTAGTATAATGGCACTGAGTCTTTTTCTAAAATTATTTATGAGCTTGAAGAACACATTGGGAGGGATCTTAGACCATTCCTCCATACAGATTTTTTCCAGATCCTTGAAATCCTGAGCTTAAGGACTGCCCTCTTCAATTCAAACCACAGAGACTGAGATGGCCATTGCAAAATTTAGATTTTGTGGTCAATGAACCATTCCTTTGTGGATTCTGATGTATGCTTGCGGTTATTGTCTTGCTGGAAGATCCACTGGAAAATCTGCCAAGTTTCAGCCTCCTGGCAGAGGCAACCAGATATTTGGCTAAAGTGTCCTGGGACTGGGTAAAGTTCATGATGCCGTTGACCTTAACAATGGCCCCAGGACCAGTAGAGGCAAAATACCAGTAGAGGCCAAAGAGCTCTATTTTCATGTCATCCAACGAATGCAAACGCCTGGAGTTTGCTAAACGGCATTGGCACTTGGATTGGCACCGGTGCTTTGGTCAGATGACATGGAAAACATAGATCTTTTTTTGCTCATCTTTATCAAACGTGCCAATCATTTTGGTTGCGACTGTAGATAGTTGCGTGTTCTTAACGCACACTGTTGAAGAATATGACCAATGAAATACCATGCCAGTTTCTAATGAGGTTTACGGTGCTTTTGCGTTACGGAAAATGTTGCCCCCTGTGAGACAACAGAAGCGCACGAGCCATTGTCATCTACGTCCATTAGCAGCAGTTGGAGACTTCCCTATGCATGGTCTCAGGGGAGACTTATCTGAACTAGATGATACGCATGTTTACAGTTGTGGGTTTCCCCTCGGGTTAGATACAGTAGTGATTATCATCTAGGGACAACCTTAACACAGGATAACTAAGTGGTGAATGAAAATGAATAACATGATTAAAATAATCCTACATGGTCTCCTTAGCCCTTATGGAGCCATGTTATATATCCAGGTTTTCCATCTTAAACACCGAATCAAAACAAGTCCAACTCTGTCACATGTGCCAAATAGAGTGTAGACCTTACTGTGAAATGCTTACTTACATGCCCTTAACCAACAGTGTAGACCTTACTGTGAAATGCTTACTTACAAGCCCTTAACCAACAGTGTAGACCTTACTGTGAAATGCTTACTTACAAGCCCTTAACCAACAGTGTAGACCTTACTGTGAAATGCTTACTTACAAGCCCTTAACCAACAGTGTAGACCTTACTGTGAAATGCTTACTTACAAGCCCTTAACCAACAGTGTAGACCTTACTGTGAGATGCTTACTTACAAGCCCTTAACCAACAGTGTAGACCTTACTGTGAAATGCTGACTTACAAGCCCTTAACCAACAGTGTAGACCTTACTGTGAAATGCTTACTTACAAGCCCTTAACCAACAGTGTAGACCTTACTGTGAAATGCTTACTTACAAGCCCTTAACCAACAGTGTAGACCTTACTGTGAAATGCTTACTTACAAGCCCTTAACCACCAGTGTAGACCTTACTGTGAAATGCTTACTTACAAGCCCTTAACCAACAGTGTAGACCTTACTGTGAAATGCTTACTTACAAGCCCTTAACCAACAGTGTAGACCTTACTGTGAAATGCTTACTTACAAGCCCTTAACCAACAGTGTAGACCTTACTGTGAAATGCTTACTTACAAGCCCTTAACCAACAGTGTAGACCTTACTGTGAAATGCTTACTTATAAGCCCTTAACCAACAGTGTAGACCTTACTGTGAAATGCTTACTTACAAGCCCTTAACCAACAGTGTAGACCTTACTGTGAAATGCTTACTTACAAGCCCTTAACCAACAGTGTAGACCTTACTGTGAAATGCTTACTTACAAGCCCTTAACCAACAGTGTAGACCTTACTGTGAAATGCTTACTTATAAGCCCTTAACCAACAGTGTAGACCTTACTGTGAAATGCTTACTTACAAGCCCTTAACCAACAGTGTAGACCTTACTGTGAAATGCTTACTTACAAGCCCTTAACCAACAGTGTAGACCTTACTGTGAAATGCTTACTTATAAGCCCTTAACCAACAGTGTAGACCTTACTGTGAAATGCTTACTTACAAGCCCTTAACCAACAGTGTAGACCTTACTGTGAAATGCTTACTTATAAGCCCTTAACCAACAGTGTAGACCTTACTGTGAAATGCTTACTTATAAGCCCTTAACCAACAGTGTAGACCTTACTGTGAAATGCTTACTTACATGCCCTTAACCAACAGTGTAGACCTTACTGTGAAATGCTTACTTACAAGCCCTTAACCAACAGTGTAGACCTTACTGTGAAATGCTTACTTATAAGCCCTTAACCAACAGTGTAGACCTTACTGTGAAATGCTTACTTACAAGCCCTTAACCAACAGTGTAGACCTTACTGTGAAATGCTTACTTATAAGCCCTTAACCAACAGTGTAGACCTTACTGTGAAATGCTTACTTACAAGCCCTTAACCAACAGTGTAGACCTTACTGTGAAATGCTTACTTACAAGCCCTTAACCAACAGTGTAGACCTTACTGTGAAATGCTTACTTACAAGCCCTTAACCAACAGTGTAGACCTTACTGTGAAATGCTTACTTACAAGCCCTTAACCAACAGTGTAGACCTTACTGTGAAATGCTTACTTACAAGCCCTTAACCAACAGTGTAGACCTTACTGTGAAATGCTTACTTACAAGCCCTTAACCAACAGTGTAGACCTTACTGTGAAATGCTTACTTACAAGCCCTTAACCAACAGTGTAGACCTTACTGTGAAATGCTTACTTACAAGCCCTTAACCAACAGTGCAGTTCAAGAAGAGTTAAGAAAATATTTACCAAATAATAAAAAGTAACAAAATAAAATAGCAATAACGAGGGGGGGGGGGGGGGGGGGGTCAATGTAATAGTCTGGTGGCTATTTGATGAATTGTTCAGCAATCCCAACTTCTCCATAGAGTTCATGTGTCACACTCTGTGTCCTTCCACACTAGCTGTCTGTTAAAGATAAACATGTTTTACCCTCCCTCCCTCCCACCACCCATTTTGTTTTGCCAACTTTTGCTTGATGTCAAGTAAAGTATTCCAAACATAGGTCATGTATTTTTGAGGGTTGGCACATGCAGCCTTCCCCTGAAAAACCCTTAAACATACATTTTGTGAAAGTAATAACGTAATAACAAGGTTGTGCATTTCAAAGAACATTAACATCTTTGAGTTTTCCATTACACCACAAAGGGTGCAGAGTCCTCGGTTGAGATGTAAAACAAGGTCTTGGATCAGACAGCGGCTCGTCAATTTGTTGCATTAGAGAGCTTAGGGCAAACGGCTGGAAATGCAAGAGATACGTTCTGACACAATCTTCTCTAGAGAGACATGGAGTTGACTTGGGACTACTGTTTCAGCTGCATTTCCCACAGTCCCTGCCAGCAATGCTTCAAACGCTGGAAAACCTTTTTCCGCTATGGTGGACAAAGAATAATAATTCATTAACCAGTCAATCAATCACAAGCAGTGTATATTACTGCTATATGTGTATGTGCTCTGCATAGGCTTGCTGATACACACAGTCATGTCTCTCTGTCTCTCTTTTGGTCTCTCTCGTCTGTTTGTAGGGAAGGTAACAAAGGTCATGCTCTGCCACTCAGGCCAGGGCCCGGTTTCTTCAAAAGCATCTCAAGGCTAAGTTAAATCTCAGAACCATAGGATCCCATGGTTCTAACGATGACCTTAACCTTAAGATGCTTTTGGGTGGCAGAGCATGACCTTTGTTACCTTCCCTACAAACAGACACTGTGGCATCGGCAGGAGACAAAAAACACAAAGTTCAATAGATGCTCTTTCATGTGCATGTGTGTCATTACACAGGTGTGTGTGTGTGTGTGTGTGTGTGCGTGCGTGCGTGTCTCTTTGTATGTGTGTGAATCTGCTTGCATGTTGTGTTCATGATTAACGTGACCCTAATGCGACTGACGTCAATCAATAAGACAGTGAAGAAATCAACCAAATCGGATCCATCGATCTTCCCCCTGTCAGTCTACATGAGACAAAACCTCCAGCAACCCTCTGTGCCTTTCCCTTCTCTGCATTGTGATACACATAATGATACGCCACACTGAGATGCACTCTGCACACTGGCAATGAATCTGATGAAGTTAAATCTCTCTCTCTCTCTCACTCTCTCTCTCTCTCTCTCTCTCAATTCAATTCAATTCAATTCAAGGGGCTTTATTGGCATGGGAAACATGTGTTAACATTGCCAAAGCAAGTGAGGTAGATAATATATAAAGTGAAATAAACAATAAAAATTAACAGTAAACATTACACATACAGAAGTTTCAAAACAATAAAGACATATGTCATATTATAAATACAGTGTTTTAACAATGTACAAATGGTAAAGGACACAAGATAAAATAAATAAGCATACATATGGGTTGTATTTACAATGGTGTGTGTTCTTCACTGGTTGCCCTTTTCTTGTGGCAACAGGTTACAAATCTTGCTGCTATGATGGCACACTGTGGAATTTCACCCAGTAGATATGGGAGTTTTTCAAAATTGGATTTGTTTTCGAATTCTTTGTGGATCTGTGTAATCTGAGGGAAATATGTTTCTCTAATATGGTCATACATTGGGCAGGAGGTTAGGAAGTGCAGCTCAGTTTCCACCTCATTTTGTGGGCAGTGTGCACATAGCCTGTCTTCTCTTGAGAGCCATGTCTGCCTACGGTGGCCTTTCTCAATAGCAAGGCTATGCTCACTGAGTCTGTACATAGTCAAAGCTTTCCTTCATTTTGGGTCAGTCACAGTGGTCAGGTATTCTGCCGCTGTGTACTCTCTGTGTAGGGCCAAATAGCATTCTAGTTTGCTCAGTTTTTTTGTTAATTCTTTCCAATGTGTCAAGTAATTAACTTTTTGTTTTCTCATGATTTGGTTGGGTCTAATTGTGCTGCTGTCCTGGGGCTCTGTAGGGTGTGTTTTTGTTTGTGAACAGAGCCCCAGGACCAGTTTGCTTAGGGGACTCTTCTCCAGGTTCATCTCTCTGTAGGTGATGGCTTTGTTGTGGAAGGTTTGGGAATCGCTTCCTTTTAGGTGGTTATAGAATTTAACGGCTCTTTTCTGGATTTTGATCATTCTCTCTCTCTCTCTCTCTCTCTCTCTCTCTCAACCCTTCCCCCTCAAACTTTTCCTATCTCAAAATTTCAAGCCAAGCTAAACTCTTTACATTGGCAATAAACCCAGAATCTGATAAGGAAATCTAATATTGCATTTTCTCTCGCCCTCTTCTTCCCTCTATTCTGTCCCTCGGGTTGGGTTAAATGCAGAAGGCACATTTAAGGTGAAGGCAGTCAGTTGTACAACTGACTAGGTATGCCGCTTAGGCTGTGTCTGATCTGCAGACATTCCCCAGCAGACGTAGCATGCATTGTGGTCAGGGATACAAGCAGAACATTAATTCTAGCCTGCAGGCTCTCAGCTGGGCCTTGTTCACTGTAGAGGCCTGCAACTGCCTGTGTGATGCATTACATCACTCTCACCCTGCATGACATCAGTGGCATAATCACTGAAGATGACTTCCAGGTTGTTACGGTAGATGAGAGTTTGTTCCCAACAACTTACCTGGCAGAATACAGGTTAAATTAATCAACAAATGGTGGGCACCGAGGGATAGGTTAGCACTGCAGTGCACATAACAATCACATTTGTTTTATACTTGCAAGATGTTATTGAGTTAAGTTGAAAAACCCTCCTTTTTCATATCCCACACATGTGCCAGTTATGAGTTTAACATACTCTAGCTGAAGGCTAGAGTACATTTGTCTGGTGCATTATGCCTTGACTCTATGCTATTGTGCCCAGAAACCTGCTCCTTTTACTCTCTGTTCCGAACATGCAAGACGGCCAGTTCTTATAGCCTTTAGCCGTACCCTTATCCTACTCCTCCTCTGGTGATGTAGAGGTTAATCCAGAACCTGCAGTGCCTAGCTCCACTCCTATTCCCCAGGCGCTCTCTTTTGATGACTTCTGTAACCACAATAGCCTTGGTTTCATGCATGTTAACATTAGAAGCCTACTCCCTAAATTAGCTTTATTCACTGCTTTAGCACATTCTGCCAACCCGAATGTCTTAACCGTGTCTGATTCCTTGCTTATGAAAACCACCAAAACCCCAGAAATTTCCATCTCTTACTATAACATTTTCCGCCAAGATAGAACTACCAAAGGGTGCGGCGTTGCAATCTACTGCAGAGATAGCCTGCAGAGTTCTGTCTTACTATCCAGGTCTGTACCAAAATAATTTGAGCTTCTACTTCTAAAAATTCACCTTTCCAGAAACAAGTCTCTCACCGTTGTTGCTTGCTATAGACCACCCTCTGTCCCCGGTTATGCCCTGGACACCATATGTGAATTGATTGCCCCCCATCTATCTTCTGAGCTCGTGCTTCTAGGTGACCTAAACTGGGACATGCTTAACACCATCATACAATCTAAGCTTGATGCCCTCAATCTCACAGAAATGATCAATGAACCTACCAGGTACAACCCCAAATCTGTAAACACGGGCACCCTCATAGATATCATCCTAACTAACTCGCCCTCCAGATATACCTCTGCTGTTTTCAACCATGATCTCAGCGATCACTGCCTCATTGCCTGCATCCGTAATGGGTCTGCGGTCAAACGACCACCCCTCATCACTGTCAAACGCTCCCTAAAACACTTCAGCAAACAGGCCTTTCTAATCGACTTGGCCGGGGTATCCTGGAATGACATTGACCTCCATCCCGTCAGTAGAGGATGCCTGGTTACTCTGTAAAAGTGCCTTCCTCACCATCTTAAATAAGCATGCTCCATTCAAGAAATGTAGAACCAGGAATACATATAGCCCTTGGTTCACTCCAGACCTGTCTGCCCTTGACCAGCACAAAAACATCCTGTGGCGTTCTGCATTAGCATCGAATAGCCCCCGTGATATGCAACTTTTCAGGGAAGTTAGGAACCAATATACACAGGCAGTTAGGAAAGCTAAGGCTAGCTTTTTCAAACAGAAATTTGCATCCTGTAGGACAAACTCTAAAAAGTTCTGGGACACTGTAAAGTCCATGGATAATAAGAGTACCTCCTCCCAGCTGCCCACTGTACTGAGGCTAGGAAACACTGTCACGTCCGATAAATCCACAATAATTGAGAATTTCAATAAGCATTTTTCAACAGCTGGCCATGCTTTCCACCTGGCTACCCCTACCCCGGTCAACAGCCCTGCGCTCCCCACAACAACTCGCCCAAACCTCCCCCACTTCTCCTTCACCCAAATCCAGATAGCTGATGTTCTGAAAGAGCTGCAGAATCTGGACCACGACAAATCAGCCGGGCTAGACAATCTGGACCCTCTCCTTCTAAAACGATCTGCAGAAATTGTTGCAACCCCTATTACTAGCCTGTTCAACCTCTCTTTCGTATCGCCTGAGATTCCCATAGATTGGATAGCTGCCGGGGTCATCCCCCCTTCAAAGGGGGAGACACTCTAGACCCAAACTGCTACAGACCTATATCTATTCCACCCTGCCTTTCTAAGGTCTTTGAAAGCCAAGTTAACAAACAGATTACCGACCATTTCGAATCTCACCGTACCTTCTCCGCTATGAAATCTGGTTTCAGAGCTGGTCATGGGTGCACCTCAGCCACGCTCAAGGTCCTAAACAATATCATAACCGCCATCGATAAGAGACATTACTGTGCACACGTATTCATCGACCTGGCTAAGGCTTTCGACTCTGTCAATCACAACATTCTTATTGGCAGACTCAACAGCCTTGGTTTCTCAAATGATTGCCTCGCTTGGTTCACCACCTACTTCTCCGATAGAGTTCAGTATGTCAAATCGGAGGGCCTGTTGTTCGGACCTCTGGCTGTCTCTATGGGGGTGCCACAGGGTTCAATTCTTGGGCCGACTCTCTTGTCTGTATATATCAATGATGTCGATCTCGCTGCTGGTGATTCTCTGATCCACTTCTACGCAGACGACATTCTGTATACCTCTGGCCCTTCTTTGGACACTGTGTTAACTAACCTCCAGATGAGCTTCAATGCCATACAACTCTCCTTCCGTGGCCTCCGACTGCTCATAAATGCAAGTAAAACTAAATGCATGCTCTTCAACCGTTCGCTGCCCGCACCTGCCCGCCCGTCCAGCATCACTACTCTAACTTAGAATATGGGGACAACTACAAATAGAGTAGGTGTCTGGTTAGACTGTAAACTCTCCTTCCAGACTCACATTAAACATCTCCAATCCAAAATTAAATCTAGAATTGGCTTCCTATTTCGAAACAAAGCATCCTTCACTCATGCTGCCAAACATACCCTCGTAAAACTGACCATCCTACCGATCCTCAACTTTGGCGATGTCATTTACAAAATAGCCTCAAACACTCTACTCAACAAATTGGATGCAGTCTATCACAGTGCCATCCGTTTTGTCACCAAAGCCACATATACTACCCACTACTGCGACCTGTATGCTCTCGTTGGCTGGCCCTCGCTTCATACTCGTGGCCAAACCCACTGGCTCCAGGTCCTCTACAAGTCTCTGCTAGGTAAGGCCCCACCTTATCTCAGCTCGCTGGTCACCATAGCATTATCCACCCGTAGCACGTGCTCCAGCAGGTATATCTCACTGGTCGCCCCCAAAGCCAATTCTTCCTTTGGCCGCCTCTCCTTCCAGTTCACTGTTGCAAATGACTGGAACGAACTGCAAAAATCTCTGAAGCTGGAGACTCTAACCTCCCTCACTCACTTTAAGCACCAGCTGTCAGATCAGCTCACTGATCACTGCACCTGTACATAACTCATCTGTAAATAGCCAATCCAATCTACCTCATCCCCATACTGTATTTATTTATTTATCTTGCTCCTTTGCACCCCAGTATCTCTACTTGCACATTAATCTTCTGCAGACCCTACCATTCCAGTGTTTAATTGCTATATTGTAATTACTTCGCCACCATGGCCTATTTATTGCCTTACCTCTCTTATCCTACCTCATTTGCACATGCTGTTTATAGATTTTTCTACTGTATCATTGATTGTATGTTTGTTTATTCCATGTGTAACTCTGTGTTGTTGTATGTGTCGAACTGCTTTGCTTTATCTTGGCCAGGTCGCAGTTGCAAATGAGAACTTGTTCTCAACTAGCCTACCTGGTTAAATAATGGTGAAATAAAAAATAAAATGCATTTTTAAAAGACCCCATGACCCCCCCCCCCCCCCCCCCACATCATCTGCAATGAGATCTCTCCCTATGATAGTGAGTAGGTCATTTAGTTCACCACCACTCCACAACAGCACACCCAGCAACCAGAGTCACTTTAAACATAAACCAGGAGTTCAGGAGGGCCACAGAATCATTACAAAAAGCGCAAGGACAGCTAGATGAATTGGAGGCCAAGGCTTCGATGCCTGTAGAAACAGGAACACTGTCCTCCCAGAGGAAGGGTCAATGAAAACATCGGCCTGCCTACCTGCACAGCCCTAGGCTCACAGCTAACCAGAGACAGGAGGAGGCTTGTGATTGGCTGAGACAAACACGCCCGCTTCACCACACTTCCCTCTCCACAGTCATATGATACAGCCTAGAGGACCTCTGCAGTTTTTGTCACTCCCACGCCTACTAATCTCTTTCCATTTCTATTATTCACATGAGAAATGAGCAGACAGAAATGTGTGTGTTAGAAATGTGATCGTCTAATGGAAATAGAAAGAACAAGAATGACAGACTATTACTCTCTCCATCCAACTTGTTTTCCCCTTTCTCTTCTTCCATGTCTCTCTCCCTCTATTTGCTCATTATCCAAAAAAAGAACAAAGCAGGAGGAATGAGAGAGAGAGAGAGTGAAGGAGATTGAACAATTGAAGGAAGAGAACTAGAGATTGAATACATAGCAGCACTCTTCCCCCAGCTGGAAATATCATGTGCTCATGACATGCATGTGCTCTGTCTAACTTTGGCTTTTACAAACAGCCGCCACAAAGTCAGTCAGCAGGTCTGTAATTAAGTCTTTATTTGTTGTAAACTTTGTTTGTACATTCTGGGGTGTATGTGTAGCTCTGATACCTGGCCCTGGAAAGCACAGAGTCTCCCGTCTCTTTCAGGGTGAGGCCACATGACCGGACGTGTTGTGATTGGTATTTGTATTGGCAACGTGGCAAAGTCAGATACTTCATACCCATTTTTCACGGCCCTTGTTAGGTGACCAGAGTGGTATACTAAGAAGCAAGCTAGATCTCCTCAAGCTTTAATAAAGCTATCCAGCTTCAGATAGCTTCACATTCTTCATCCGTACTAAGGCAGATATTGCTAGTCCTCCTTCCGCTAACTTTAGCAGGCTTGTAACTGCGAGTTCATGTCGCACGTGGCTAGTTGAATACCAAACTCTTCGTTAAGACAATCCTGAAATATCAACCCATGTGCGGGTCAGTGCCACCTTTTCTATTTGTCCCAAAATCAAAATGAAAGAAAAGTGATCTTGCAAATAAGGTACTTACTGTATTTTGATAGGAACGCAGACATCCAAAGTTATTATTAGTATGTTAAACAACAATGTAAGCAATACGGGTGCCAGCCGGAAAATGTGCTAGGGCGGAAAAAGTTTGTGCAAGTTCTTTACTGATTGGAGATGCGCAAATGTCTGCATATGTAACAGTATAACTTTAAACCGTCCCCTCGCCCATACCCGGGTGCGAACCAGGGACCCTCTGCACACATCAACAACAGTCACCCACGAAGCATCGTTACCCATCGCTCCACAAAAGCCACGGCCCTTGCAGAGCAAGGGGAATAACTACTTCAAGGTCTCAGAGCAGGTGACGTCACCAATTGAAACGCTAACTAGCCGTTTCACATCCGTTACACTCACCCTCCTTTTGACCTCCTCCTTTTCCGCAGCAACCAGTGATCCGGGTCAACAGCATCAATCTAACAGTATAACTTTAGACCGTCCCCTCGCCCATACCCGGCGCGAACCAGGGACCCTCTGCACACATCAACAACAGTCACCCTCGAAGCTTTGTTACCCATCGCTCCACAAAAGCAGAGCAAGGGGAACCACTACTTCAAGGTCTCAGAGCAAGTTACGTCACCGATTGAAACACTAACTAGCCGTTTCACATCCGTTACACATACTTGATCTGGTGAAGTGCTTGGGCTCTCTTCTTGTCAAAGAGAGAAGTTTGTCTGGCTCATTGAAGCCTCAAACATAAATTGTCCACAACAGTGAAATGGGTTACTTCTATGTGAATTAACGAGGAGGCGGAACACACCTCAATTCAAACTGTTTGAAAATAAAACTTGTTTGAAAATAATTGGAAATTGACAAGTTGAAACATAGATAATCGATCATTAGCAGGCATGGTTCAACGCCTTGGTTTGAGGGCAGCGCAGGTTAACTGTCCTGTCAAATAAAAATCACATGCTGGAACAGTGAGTGCATTCTGACATCAAGCGCATAAAAAAAAACTCATCCTGGGGGCGACCATTAGAGATATTTGGAGATAATCGACCTACCAGGGTGTTTACAAACGCTACAGGAACAAGAACATCCACATGTATTGATCACATTTGAATTAATACTGTATAACTTTTTTATCTAAAGCTGTATCCGTACATATTGGATGCAGTGATGACAATAGTGGTTATTTCCAGGAAAGCCAAAGTTCCAAAAGCTGGGCCTAAAATAGTGTATAAGAGATCACACAGAAGATTTTGCTGTCACTCTTATGTGGATGATGTTAAAAAAGATTTGTCGGTCTGATGTGATTAATAAAGAGCATCCAGAGGCTGCACTTGATGAATTTATGAAATTGCTTCTTCCAATTATTGATAAACATGCACCTGTTAAGAAACTGACTGTTAAAACTGTTAAGGCTCCGTGGAATTGATGATGAATTATGGTATGGTATGGTTGAAAGAGATGGTGGCAAAAGGTGTGGCTGATAAGTCTGGCTGCACATCTGACTGGCTGAGTTACTGAAAATTGAGAAATGATGTGACGAAACTGTATTATGAAGTCAAGATCATTGATATAAAGAATAATGGAGAATTTTTATATTAAATGAAATTATGGGTAGAAAGACAAATTCATCTTTCATCAAATCAGATGATTTATTCATCACAAAACCATTTGATATTGCCAATGATTTTAATGATTACTTCATTGGCAAAGTGGGCAAACGTAGGCAGGAAATGCCAACAACGAACAATCAGCCATTGTACTCATGCATCAAAAAACAAATAATGAAAGAAAAACATTGTTAAGTTAGAATTTTGTAAAGTTAGTGTGGGAGAGGTGGAAAAAAATAGTTTTATCAATCAATTATGACAAACCTGGCATTGACAACTAAGATGGAAAGTTACTGAGGTTGGTAGCTGACTCTATAGCCACTCCTACAGTATCTGCCATATCTTTAATCTGAGTCTAGAAGAAAGCCTTTGTCCTCAGGCCTGGAGGGAAGCCAAAGTAATTATGCTACCCAAGCATGGTAAAGCGGCTTTTACTGGTTCAAACAGCAGACGTATCATCTTGCTGCCAGCTCTTTGCAAACTGTTGGGGAAAAATGGTGTTTGATGAAATACAATGCTATTTCTATGTAAACAAATTAACAGACTTTCAGAATGCTTATAGAGAAGGGCACTCAACATGTACTGCACTGACACAATGACTGATGATTGTTTGAAAGAAATTGATAATAAGCAGATTGTGGGAGCTGTACAGTTAGGTTTCAGTGCAGCCTTTGATATTATTGACCAAAACCTGTTGATGAGAAAACGTACAGTACCAGTCAAAAAGTTTGGACACACCTACTCATGGCCTCCACAATCTACAATCACCCGACCTCAAACCAATTGAGATGGTTTGTGATGAGTTGGACCACAGAGTGAAGGAAAAGTAGCCAACAAGTGCTCAGAACTCCTTCAAGAGTGTTGGAAAAGCATTCCAGGTGAAGCTGGTTGAGAGAATTCCAAGAATGTGCAAAGCTATCATCAAGGCAAAGGGTGGCTACTTTGAAGAATCTAACATTTATTTTGATTACATTTTTTGGGGGGTTACTACATGATTCCATATGTGTTATTTCATAGTTTTGATGTCTTCACTTATTATTTTACAATGTAGAAAATAGTAAAAATAAAGAAATAACGAAAAACCCTTGAATGGTTAGGTTTGTCCAAACTTTTGACTGGTACTGTATGTATTATGGCTTATCCACCTGTGCAATATCGTGAATTCAGAGCCACCTATCTAAATATAATTCAGAGGGTTTTCTTTAATGGACGCTTCTCTAATGGCAAATGTTTAAAGTTTGGTGTACCATAAGGCATCTTTCTTTTCTATTTTTACCAATTACTTGCCACTGGCATTAAACAAGTCATGTGTGTCCATGTATGCTGATGATTCAACCATATACACATCAGCAACCACCGCTAATGAAGTGACTGAAACCCTGAAAAACTTGTAGTCTGTTTTGGGTGGCCAGTAATAAACTGGTCCTGAACATCTCTAAAACTAAAAACATTGTATTTGGTACAAATCATTCCCTAAGTTCTGGCTGTTGCACAAGTTGAGACTAAATTACTTGGCGTTACCTTAGATTGTAAACTGTCATGGTCAAAACATATAGATTCAATGGTTGTAAAGATGGGGAGAAGTCTAGCCATAATAAAGAGATGCTCTGCTTTTTTGACACCACAGAACACAAAGCAAGTCCTGCAGGCTCTAGTTTTATCTTATCTGGATTATTCTCCAGTCACATGGTCAAGTGCTGCAAAGAAAGACCTAGTTACGCTGCAGCGGGCCCAGAACAGAGCCACACGTCTTGCTCTTTATGTAATCAGAGGGCTAATATTAATACTATGCAGGCCAGTCACTCTTGAGTTGAGGAAAGACTGACTGTCACTTCTCGTTTTTATAAACAACATTAATGTGTTGGAAATTCCAAATTGTTTCCATAGTCAACTGACACACAGCACTGACACACACACACACACACAGCACTGACACACACACACACACACACACACACACAGCACTGACACACACACACACTCTTACCCCACCAGACATGCCACCAAGAGTCTTTTCACAATCCCCAGGTCCAGAGCAAACTACATGTTAATGTTTTTAAATGTGTGTGAACTGTAAAGTATTTTGTCTATAATGTCGGACCCCAGTAGGACCATTGGCGTCAGCTAATGGGGATCCTAATAAATCAAGCAAACTGTTAGACATACACCACCTGAATATTGATCTTCATTGGATTTTTCTTGAAGGTTAGGTGATTTCAAGTGATTAGTCCTACTATAAAAAGACACAGTAGTTCCCTCAAATTACAAAATGTTTGTGTTCTTACCTTGAAAGCAGTCTATGGACAAGGACACAGCAATCTATGATTTGGTTCCCCACTGCCATCAACCATTAATATTACATATGTCCTGTGCAGAGCCATGATGTATTGGTGACACTCCCCGGCATGTGTCACATCCAACTTTCCATCTGAGAACAGGGATCAATCCCTGCTTCCAACATTCCCACTGTTTCTAGCATTTGCCTGTCTCCCTATCTAATTCAATTACTGTCTGAATATAGTGTCAAACCACCTACAAAATATGTTTAATAAAATATTAGCCTACTTCAAATTTAATCCCCAAAAACATCTCAAATGAACTAAATCGTGGAATTCTGAGTGTTCATGTAATGTTCAACGCATCCTGAATACACCTGACCTGTGGATTAAAAATAAAACAAATCCCACCCTGGTCAGAGGCCTAAGCCATGTAACAAATATGTAGAATTGCAGTAAATGAGCTATAAAACAGTAACATTTTCCTGATGGAGGACCCCCAGTCCCCCCTCTAGTGGTGGTGCCAGGGAGCAATGAAATTCACATAGCAAATCTCACTCCAAGCTTTCTTAAAAAGTTGTCAGCCCTGTTTTTGCATTGTGGCCGTACACCTACAATCCATAGAAGATTTGGAACCTCTTACCCTAGCAATTTGACTGTTGAACTCATGGGTACACTGGCAGCAATGGCTTCCAGTCGACTTGAATGGGAACTGCCATTTATGGATTATATGTCTACAGTTGGTTGTGGCTGTCATTTCAAAATACGATCGTGTGAAAAACTTAGTTTGGAAAGCAAATGTTGTCATTACTAAATGTGCAATGTGCAATTTTTTTTTTTTACAAACACAAAAAAAACCATTTGATTAATAAAATATTTAATCAGGGCCTCCCGAGTGGCTCAGCAGTCTAAGGCACTGCATCACAGTGCTCGAGGTGTCACTACAGTCTCGTGTTCGATCCCAGGCTGTGTCACAGCCGGCCGTGACCGGGAGACGCATGACACGGCGCACAATTGGCCCAGCGTCGTCCGGGTTAGGGGAGGGTTTGGCTGGCCGGGATTTCCTTGTCCCATCACGCTCTAGTGACTCCTTGTGGCGGGCCGGGCGCCTACATGCTAACGTCAGTCGTCATTTGGACGGTGTTTCCTTCGACACATTGGTGTGGCTGGCTTCCGGGTTAAGCGAGCAGTGTGTCAAACTGGGGAGACAAAGGGGTAAAAATACACAAAAAATAAAACATATTTTTAATCAGTCGTCTTCCCCAGACGAAGGGGATGACGACACAATATTTGTGAGAGGGAGAGAATCTAATTTCATTGGTCCTCAACTTGTGGCTCAGACACATCATTCAAGATAAATGGTGTTAGCCCTGAGTTAAGGCGTCAGGATGCTTCAGTTCGGCTGGTGCCTAGCCGAACTCGGCTAGCTGAATGAACAAGCTAGAAAAATGAGAAAAAGCGGCAATAGTACTGTTGAGACACAGTAGACAGTATACACTTCCTCAAAACAGTCCGAATTAATCTAAGATAACTCTAGAAATGTGTTATTAATTTAGAAGTTTTGGCCGAGGAGATCTTAGTCGAGCAATTTTACATCTAAGTAATAAATGTGGATTAAAAAACGAGTCGACTCCCGTTGAATGACAACAAAGACTTTATTGGAGAATCCCTACTGTTGACCAATCACCGACGAAGTGGCGTAGACTTCAGCTCAGAACTTCTGCTTGCCTCCTGAAAAAAATGCTGTGTTTGCAAACAGCCCCCAAAAAAACTTGCCGAAGTCCAAAGCGAACAAAAACATCAAACAATATCGTCATAATACAGTATACGCACAAACTCTTTCGAACTGGTTCGGCTGTGAAGCATGCGGACGCCTTTAGCCTGTAACGGAACAGGTTCGTTCGGAAGGATTCGTCGCCATAAGAAGTTGAACTGGTTAAAAAAGTGATCCACTTTCGTGGTTTTTGTTATCGCGAGTTGAACTGAGACTTGACCAAAATGACCCCGCTAACTCCTCAAACCTGATTCGTAGCATAGGGCTCTAGGCATTTATAGGCGACGAGCAAACTTTAGAACGTAGGTTGAGAATTCACTCATTTGCAACACAAGAATACAAACATTATATGGTAAATACACCAAAGATGCAGACGACTGTTATATATGTGTGGACGACTTTTAACAACAGTGAACTGTTACTACTGTGCATGTACTTGGTTGGGGGTATAGGCTGACTTATTTGACTTCAAAACAGGAAATGCTGTACAAATATCCGCAGGTTTAGCTAAGACCCTCCATTCACTAAAAGTTCAGTTAAACCAACAGGATAGAACTAGAGTAGAGGGGGAGGGGGGGGGGGGGGGGGGGGGACCAGGTCCTCTCTGGTATGGAGAACATGTTGGTGTCACTGAGTGTACCTAGGCCTTTGGTCTATATAGGTTTCTAGGGGAGTTCTACGTTTCTTTAAGGGGATCTTTGGGACAGAGACTCAGAACGTCTTTATTGTCCCATTACGTCAGTAGGACAACTAAAGGCGTTTTTCTAGTGCGGATATGAAGTACTCAACAAATTTGTTCAAAATGTTTGCATATTAACCTGACAGTACAATATTTGGGCAGCAGCCAGCACATTCTGATTAATAGCAGATGCAACACATCAAGGTGGAAAGAATTTGAGCACGTGGAAGACTGGGAGGAGATATATTCTGCTGACCTAATCATTTATATCTAAACACACGTATATCTGGGTTATCATGATACAGATTGTTTGAGTGATTGTGCGTTACGGCAAAATTTAGGATTTCCGCCTAAAAAGACGTCCCAAAAGTATTTTTTTTTGGATGAGATGGCGATAAACAATAACTAGTAATGCTGCATAGTTCTGGAAAGTTTTGGAACTAAAAATAAATCACGCTGATGACAGGTAGCCCTTTGCTGGGGGAAAGGAGTTCCAATGACGGGCCTTACGCCCCTATGAGTCGATGTCTCTCATTAGCATAATACACAACTCCCCATCAAGATCCATCTGTTTAAGTTGGAGGTCTCAGTTTGTTTGCAAGGGCTGCGTCTCAATCCACCACATCCAAGACATGTCTCCTGCCTAGTATTTTGATGGTGGCCTAGAAAACAGGTTCCAATGACGGGCCCTAAGGGTAGTAGAGCTAGCTGGTGGTGGTGGGGAGGTGGAAGGTTGTCCAAAACTGTTGCTGAAAATCAGCAAGTGAGAGAACATGAGTAAATTGACGTCGGAATTACATCCCAAGGTTTCCGACCCGTTGGTTGAGAGAGAGGAAAGTGATAATTGCAAGAGTGAGCCCATGGGTTACAAAGCAGCGTATGGAATCTGCATTATCGTGCCGTGCTTAAAGGCTAAAGGGATATACGTAGGTGGATGACATTACGCACATGGCTAATAGGAAGAGGAGAAGAACGAGACTCTATGCTGATGACACGTTTGCATTCATTCCCGCTATGCCTGTATAAAAGGAAATAGACTGTATTGTAATGCTGCTTGATGAAGCTCAACAAGCATTCAGACCAGCCTTCCTGATTGAACTTTCCTGAACTACATTTGCGTGTAAACAGAATGAATGTCTATTTAACATCATGGTGGGCAGCACCTCTCTGCACCAAGCTCTCTGGTCCACATGTCTCCACGGTGATGTCGAGGGAGCTGAGCCAGGCTGTTATAACCACCAGCAGTATCCATGGTGATGTGTCCCATGGTTGTGTCCCAATCCAAAGGCACCTACAGTACCTTAGTAGATAGCACTTTCCCAGTAGGTAACTGCCATTTGGGACGGGATTCAAAGGCAGCGTCATGTGACAATGCATTCGCATTCTGCCCGAGCGCAAAATGTTTGTTTTCATTGTAGCCACTTTAGCAGCTTGAGCAACTCGGTCTAGCAATTCAGCAATCCCAAAATGGAAATATCTGACACAAATAACAAGTAAACATGTAACAGAATCAATCTCCTCGGTACCTGTTCATTAATTAAGTTGACACTGACCAGAATAAATTATCCTACGGTCTAAGGTCCTCCTCTCGCATATTGCTTAGTCTGCTGAGATGTCATTTTGGACAGACAAGCAAGCTTGAGTGCATGATAAAGGATAAGATTTTTGTTAGACAGCTAAATAAGATATTTTTCTGACGGTTTAAGAATGATTAATAGCTGGAACAGTGGTGTTTTACTGTGAAGCTAATATTGCATTCGAGCTGCTAATGTCTTTTCTCATGCACAAGAGCAGAGCAACTCTGTAGTTCATATTCTGTACATTAGGTCCCATTACGAAGGGAAGACAGACTCAACTGACTAAATTACTGGCAAATGATTCTCAAAAAAACAAAAGAACAAAAACAGGGTACTAGCTCTAAATTAGCCTCAACTGGCAGAGTTGCTCTGCTTTCGTTCATTAGTACTGACTGACAACAGTAGACGTTGATATAATCAATGCTGTCTTGTACTGTGACATGTTATTCATGTCCAGTCAAGGCCCTTTCTGTAAAAATATGCTTTGACTGAGCAGTCGTTTCCCAGAACAGTCCATTTCACAAAGTTATTCCTTATTCTTCTGGAAAATGTTCTCCCAAGCTGAGACTTGTGTCTCTCTCCCCCTCTTCTTCCCTCCCTGTGTTATGGGACAGCCTCCCTGGCGAAGGATAAATGGGATGCCGTCTTCAAAATTGCCGGAATGAAGGCACCTAAGAAAGTAGCATTTGAAGGTACCTTTAGATTGGAACATGCCAATTTTGACGTCCCGCCTAGAAATGGTGCCTCAAAAGGCAGCATCCTTGTCGATTTGGACACAGCCAGGATCTCATCTTTACCTTGGAACACCATCTCCGATGGTCTGGTCCGACAAATCACAAAGTAAGTGTGTGTGGGCATGTGTGTGTGTGTGAGCATGGGCATGTGTGTGTGTGTGAGCGTGGGCATGTGTGTGTGTGAGTGTGGGCATGTGTGTGTGTGAGAGTGGGCATGTGTGTGTGTGAGCGTGGGCATGTGTGTGTGTGAGCGTGGGCATGTGTGTGTGTGAGCATGGGCATGTGTGTGTGTGAGCGTGGGCATGTGTGTGTGTGTGTGAGCGTGGGCAGGGGGTCTGGGACTAACATGTTAGTTACATTTCCATCCATTCCATAATACTGGGGATAAAGGGCTGAGGAACTCATTTCTTCATGTGACCCACTGAGCCCGTTTCATATCCTGTCATTAGGCACGGTTAGGAAGGGATTCTGCTCAAAATGAAAAGAAGACAGACTCAACTGACTAAATGACTGGAAAATGATCCTCCATATCCTAGAACAAGAACAGGGCACTAACTCTAAATTAGCCTAAACTGAGACTGCTCTGGGAACCGACTGTTCAGTCAAAGCACATTTTTACAGAAAGGGCATTGACTGGACATTAATAAGATGTCACAGTACAAGACAACATTGATTTCTCAATGTCTACTGTTGTCAGTAAGTACTAGTGCACAAGAGCAGGGCAACTCTAAACATTCACTCTGTAAACATTTGCAGCCTCCACGTCCACGCAGACCTGTACAGGGCCTGGTGTGAAGGCTGATGCTGTAAAGAGGAGAGGTGTCAATACATGCAAGGTGAGTGACGACGCATAGTTGTCTGTGGAGTGCTTGTAGGGTGTTTGGTCGAGGAAGGAGACGTTGTTGCTTGTGTTAAGTCGGTTGAAAGACCATATGCAGATGTACCAGTCTCTCCAACTCTTTTGGTGGAAAGTTAGAGGGGTGTAGTGTGGAGTGTTAGCTCAGCAATGGGGTTAACTAGGTAGGGAAAGGGATGGGTCTGGGAGTGAGGGGCTCACCAGTGGCCCAGAGTGGGGTCAGCCTGTCTAAGCGGCCCTGTGTGGGAGTCGGCCAGCTACATAACCTGATCTGTCGTGATACCCGCATGCATACCGACATATTTACACACACACACACACGTTAATGTTTTTAAATGTATGTATGTAAAGTCTTTTGTCTATAATGTCGGACCCCATGGGAGAAAGTGATGTAAACGATGCCTCAGAAAAGAAATCACTTTTCACCTGATTATCTGGACATAAAAACCTGTCACCATGGAAACTACAGCCATGACCTTAAAGGTCATGGTTGACGTTGTGTTTTCTACAGACCCAAGATATTCATCTATATCAGGTTGACATACAGTATTAATGGATGCGTTTGCTGCGGGTTCATTCTGACTTAAATCTTACAGAATAAGGTTCATGAGCAGAAGAGAAGAAAAGGTTGTGAAAGTGCAGCACACACACATGCATGCCCTTCTCTCTCTCCAAGGAGATATGGTTGTGGATACAAGGGTGTGTTAAATTACACATGAGTTTATAGTCCTTTAAAAAGTGAGCACAGTGTTCCGTTGAATTTGGGAGCATTGGCCAGTGCTCTGGAATGTGTGGAATCGAGAAAAACAACTTCAAGTGCCAATGGATGTTCCCTTTCCCCAAACACATCATGACAAAACGGACTATGTGTGGATATCGTTAGGATGAACAGGTAGAAAATAGAAAGAGCAGCAGCCCATGCTCAAGAAGAAAAACACAAACATTAAAATTAGGACAGGATAGAAGATAATCCTCCTTAATGCCTAAAGTTGAAGTCGAAAGTTTACGTACACCTTAACCAAATACATTTAAGCTCAGTTTTTCACAATTCCTGACATTTAATCCCAGTAAAAAAAATCCCTGTTTTAGGTAGGATCACCACTTTATTTTAAGAATGTGAAATGTCAGAATAATAGTAGAGAGAATTATTTATTTCAGCTTTTATTTCTTTCATCACATTCCCAGTGGGTCAGAAGTTTACATACACTCAATTAGTATTTTGTAGCATTGCCTTTAACTTGTTTAACTTGGATCAAACGTTTCGGGTAGCCTTCCACAAGCTTCCCACAATAAGTTAGGTGAATTTTGGCCTATTCCTCTTGACAGAGCTGGTGTGACGGAGTCAGGTTTGTAGGCCTCCTTGCTTGTACACACTTTTTCAGTTTTGCACACAAATGTTCTATAGGATTGAGGTCAGGGCTTTGTGATGGCTACTCCAATGCCTTGACTTTGTTGTCCTTAAGCCATTTTGCCACAACTTTGGAAGTATGCTTGGGGTCATTGTCCATTTGGAAGACCCATTTGCAACCAAGTTTTAACTTCCTGACTGATGTCTTGAGATGTTGCCTCAATATATCCACATAATTTTCCTCCTCATGATGCCATCTATTTTGTGAAGTGCACCAGTCCCTCCTGCAGAAAAGCACCCCCACAACATGATGCTGCCTCCCCCATACTTCACGGTTGGGATGGTGTTCTTCGGCTTGCAATATTCTCCCTTTTTCCTCCAAACATAACGATGGTCATTATGGCCAAACATTTTTGTTTCATCAGACCACAGGACATTTCTCCAAAAAGTACGATCTTTGTCCCCATGTGTAGTTGCAAACCGTAGTCTGGCTTTTCTAAGGTGATTTTGGAGCAGTGGCTTCTTCCATGCTGAGTGGCCTTTCAGGTTATGTTGATATAGGACTTGTTTTACTGTGGATATAGATACTTTTGTACCTGTTTCCTCCAGCATCTTCACACGGTCCTTTGCTGTTGTTCTGGGATTGCTTTGCACTTTTCGCACCAAAGTACATTCATCTCTAGGAGGCAGAACAGAACGCGTCTCCTTCCTGAACAGTATGACGGCTGCGTGGTCCCATGGTATTTATACTTGCGTACTATTGTTTGTACAGATGAACGTGGTACCTTTAGGCGTTTGGAAATTGCTCCCAAGGATGAACCAGACTTCTGGAGGTCTCCAATTTATTTTCTGAGGTCTTGGCTGATTTCTTTTGATTTTCCCATGATGTCAAGCAAAGGGGCACTGAGTTTGAAGGTAGGCCTTGAAATACGTGCACAGGTACACCTCCAATTGACTCAAATGATGTCAATTAGCCTATCAGAAGCTTATAAAGCCATAACCAAATTTTCTGGAATTTTCCAAGCTATTTAAAGGCACAGTCAACTTAGTGTATGTAAACGTCTGACCCACTGGAATTGTGATACAGGGAATTATAAGTGAAATAATCTATCTGTAAATAATTGTTGGAAAAATGACTTGTGTCATGCACAAAGTAGATGTCCTAACTGACTTGCCAAAACTATAGTTTGTTAACAAGAAATGTGTGGAGTGGTTGAAAATCAAGTTTTAATGACTCCAACCTAAGTGTATGTAAACTTCCGACTTCAACTGTACATACTGTATTTTATACCATCTATTGCATCTTGCCTATGCCGCTCGGTCATTGCTCATCCATATATTTATATGTATATATTCTTATTCCATTTCTTTATTTAGATTTCTGTGTATTAGGTAGCTGTTGTGGAATTGTTAGATTACATGTTAGATATTGCTGCACTGTCAGAACTAGAAGCACAAGCATTTCGCTACACTGGGAATAACATCTGCTAACCATGTGTATGTTGACCCATAACATATGATTTGATTCATGAAAATAATCAGGGGTGAAAAGAGAATGAGAGGGTGGGTGGAAGGCAGAAAGACAAGGCTTGAATGAGCGGTTGAGAGCAAAAGAAAGAGAGAAAAGACCGGGGTTGGAGAAGGCGGTAGAATACCAGGTAGGGCCAGATGTCCAAGTGTTTCATAGTCCTCTCGGAAGCCCGTCTAAGGCCTCTGCCACTGCTTCACAAAAAACAGGAGGCACTCCAGCTATTTGACGTATGCAGGATGTTCATCAAAGTAGGATTCAGAGCCAAACGTCACATTTCCTGATTTGCACATCTCAGGGCCATAGCACATACTAGTGCCAGTGTTTTGTGTGCCTCCTCTCCATGCCTGCCCGTGAACAGAATTCCAATGCGTGACTGCTAGCACTTACTCTGGTTTGCGTGTCACTGTGTAGCGTTCATGTCAGTTCATAGTGACATCAAGACATACAATGGAATCATAACCCACTAGTGCTTACTAAACAGTGGTGCATGCATAGAATTAGGAATTTGAATATTAGAATGGACCTTGACCCTATCATAAGAAGGTTAAGGTCAGTCATTTTGGTCAGGGAGTTGGTCAACCATGGTTAGCCTATGCTCTGATAAGATAGCGTAAAATAAAATCATGATTTTGAAGTCTTTTTCTGCACTGTATGTTTATTAGCTAGCTAGCCAGACAGTTTTAGAGGAATGAGTACACACATTTTTTCAAATTAGCTGCCAATATGCCAACATTCCATTCTAACAATGCAGTCAATCCCCAGCAATACACTGTCTGAAATCAATTGATTATAGGACTTGGACAAGTTGTAAATGCAACAAGTGCTGATTTTGTATCATATAATAGCACTCACAGCTTTCTAAGAAAACAAAAACATTGACATGGTCTGTTAATATATATTTTAGAGGCTATATATACAGAAAATTGTTATAAAACTTGTATAAACTGTATGTGACAATCTTATATGTTGAGAATAATTATATTACACAGTGGTGTAAAGTAGTAAGTAAAAATACTTTAAAGTACTACTTAAGTAGTTTTTTGGGGGGTATCTGTACTTAATTTTACTTCACTACATTCCTAAAAATAAAAAGGTACTTTTTACTCCATACATTTTCCCTAACACCCAAAAGTACTTGTTACATTTTGAATACTTAGCAGGACAAGAAAATTGTCACACTTATCAAGAGAACATCTCTGGACATCATTACTGCATTTGATCTGGCGTAAATTATGTCTGAGTGTTGGAGTGTGCCTCTAGGCTATGTGTCAATTAAAATAACAAGAAAGTGATTTATACTTTTACTTTTGATACTTAAAGGAAAATTCCACCCCAAAACTATATTTTGTTATTTGTTTCATTAGTCCATTGTTAACATAGTCTCAAAATACAGAAATCATCCACGTTTGATTCATTTTGCATCCTATGATGGTGCGTTTTGAATCATATGTTGCAAAATGCATCACACGGGATGATTCCTGTATTTTGAAAGTGACATATCTTGAAAACTTGAGTGCTGACCAGCCAAACATTTTTGGAACTATGTCTACATACTACTCAAGTATGACAATTGATTCCTTTTTCCACCACTGCTTTTCCACCATTTCTGATATATCAGATGTCTTAGGTCTACTTTGATGATTATGTCTCTACTGCCATGCATTCTTACAGTTTTTCACTAAAACCCATTGGCTGAACAAAGTTCTCAGTTGCCTGGACTCATTTAGCTAATTATACAGTCTTTTGTCAACACCTTAAACCATTTCACATGGTAAAACACAATTTGCAGATCTCACTTAGTCTTTTCAGCAAAACTCTAAAAACATTCTCATTCTCCAAAACACATTCTGCACTCTGCACATGTCATCCATTCTGCACATGTCATCCATACTGGTAAACACAAGTGGCAACAATCAAATACAAATAGAGAAGACATGTCATTGATTGAACACGACCACTCAAAATTGATTAAACCCGTTTCAAATGATGCGACACAACCAATATAAGCCAGTTCAGAGAGCAAACAGGTTGTTGAAGGTGGGAAGGAGAAAGTCTGAGAATGGATAATGGAGAATGGATAGAAGAAACAATGTGAGAGGATGAGGACGAGTGCGTATGCAAGGTGGGCGACGAGGAGGAGGAGGGCAAGAAAGAGGAAGAGGAAGAGGAGGAAGAAGAGGAAGACAAAGAGTGGAAATATCTGATGAAATTCGAGCAACAGTTATAGACCATGTTCTTGTCCATGTACTGACAAAGAGGGAAGCAGGACTTAGAGTGCAACCCAATTTGAGCCGATTTTCTGTGTCCACCATAATAAGGACATTCAGAGAAGAGAACAGGTATAGGATACTACTGTCTTTTTGTAATTGCAAATTTACTGTATTACACTATATGCAGCTGTTTCAATAGACATGTGTAAAGTTAATCACTGTATGTATTGTACTGCATGAATATGTTTTGGAACTGCACAACTACTTTTTGTAGAATTGCAAGGCTGCCACATGCAGGTGGAAGGACAGCTATATTCACTCGGAAGCAATAGGCCGTTATAGTTGGCATGGTCCTTCAAGATAATGCAATACGACTCAGAGAAATCCAGGAACGAGTGATACAAGACAACACACACTTCCAGGGAATCGACAGTGTGAGCATTTCCACAATTGACCGTGTCCTCCATCGTAACAGGATGCGAATGAAACAAGTATACAGAGTACCTTTTGAGCGCAACTCACCAAGGGTGAAAGAACTGCGAGCTTAGTATGTGCAAGTAAGTGTACATTCAGAAACATTTACTGTAATCAAGATTGTCTACAGTACTAACACATACTATGTGAATGACATTACTCTTCAGTACATACAAGGTATGTGAATCAGAAGCCTAATTGTACTCTACAGTATAGCACTGTCTCTGTACGACTTAAATAAAGTATATTGTATTTCTACACCGACAATATTTGACTTGGAATCCTTGGACAGACCCCGTGAGTTCATCTTTGTCGATGAAGCAGGCTTCAATCTAACAAAGAGGAGAAGGAGAGGCCGAAACATGTTGTTGAAGTCCCTGGTCAACGAGGTGGCAATGTCACAATCTGTGCCGCTATTAGCAACCATGGTGTTCTACATCACCATGTTACACTCGGGCCATATAACACCCAGCACCTTCTAAGATTTATTGCCAATCCAAGAGATATTTTATTTGAGCAGCAGGTTCAAGAGCAGCAGGGTCAAGAGCTAAATGAGAATCCCATTCCCATCTATGAGATTGTCCCACACTATGTCAGTTTCCACTGAGCTGCTCAGGTAAGGGAATGGTTTAACATCAATGGGCAGTTTATGAACTTGTACCTCCCTCCATACTCGCCTTTCCTGAATCCGATTGAGGAGTTTTTCTCCTCTTGGAGATGGAAAGTGTATGATACCCAACCCTACACCAGAGTACATCGGCTGCAAGCCATGGATTTAGCCTGTGGTGATAGAAGTGAGGAATCGTGTCAGGGCTGGATATGGCACACAAGAAGCTTCTTCCCCCGTTGCCTCAGGAGGGACAATATTGCTTGTGATGTCGACGAAGTGCTCTGGCCTGACCCAGCCCAAAGACAAGAAGAAGCACATTGATCACATGTTTACTCCTTTGATTTTTGTCCCTTTTAGTATTGTATACTGTAGTACAGTGCATGGTAGGCTGTATACTGTAGTACAGTGCATTGTAGGCTGTCTACTGTAGTACAGTGCATTGTAGGCTGTATACTGTAGTACAGTGCATTGTAGGCTGTATACTGTAGTACAGTGCATTGTAGGCTGTATACTGTACAATGGACAACTTGTATGGCCCTGAACATTGTGCTTTCCATTTATTAACAGTACTTACTGCTTAATAGATTGATTGGTTGCAGGTTCATATCAACAAAGAATTACAGTATCTGTCACGTCCTGACCTTAGTTCCTTTTTTATAGCCCTATTTGAGTTTGGTCAGGGCGTGAGTTGGGGTGGACATTCTGTGTTGTTTTCTGTTTTGTGTTTTCTGCACCTGACAGGACTGTTTTGTTTTCGTTCATTCTCTTGTTATTTTGTTTTGTGTTCAGTTGAAATAAAATGACGAACACTTACCACGCTGCATATTGGTCCGATCCTTCCTACTCCTCCTCAGAAGAGGAGGAAAACCGTTACAGTATCACAGAGACAAAGGACAAGTTTGTGAGATGCAGGGTACAGTACTGTAAAAATAAGGGTACAAGGAGGAGGAAGAACAAAACAAAAAATTTGCAAAGAGCAAAGCAGAGTAGTAATTTCTCATACATTTTGAGCTACTATGATAGAACATGTTTTCGTTCATCAAAAGACAATGACGGAAAAATAGGAATATTTTTTTAGATTAAAAATGGACTTCTCCCTGAGAATTGTATGTTTTGAACAATGTGTTTTCTATTTTTCGGTGTATTGTTTACTGACTGCTTGAGAGCCGTGTTTGATTTTGAAAACGGGTAAAACTGTTCTGAGGCGAATGTTTCATTTTGCGAAAGGAGTCAGAGGTTATGTAAATAGTGCCTGAAGATGAGGTTTTGTGTTGAATGTTTTCAGAAAACGGAGCAAGGTTTCCGAAATTGCGTTTTAGCAATTGAGAAAAACTGTAATAGACTGGTTTGGATTTCTCCCTCACCAATATGGCTGCCATTTTCACCCCATTCTGGAACTTTGAGGATTTATGACATAACCCCTTTAGTAATTTAATAGGATCTTTATGGTTGCATTTGTTTATACGGACCCATGCACATGCGTACACACACACACAGAAACAGATGCACACACACCAACTACTTCATGCATTCTAATCCTATTCCAAGGCCATTAAACTGATGGTGATAATCCACCTTTAGCCACCTGCATCAAAAGTAGAGTATTGCATGATTACAGAAACACCTGCACTGACACTAACAGAGTACTAATAGTACTAACAGATTACTAATAACAGTCACTGTAGATGGACCTATGTCAAGTACACTTAAGTATTATTTTAATATCCAATGAAGGCCAATTCATTTGTTTACGTGGTTGGAAAACCTTAAAAACACCTTTCTCTGTTTTCCCAAACTGACAAAAATACTCCGCATATTGACAACCTATACCACTGATATTGTTCCTGAATGTCACTTCATCCATTGTGTACCAATATGGCAGGAATGCAGCATCCACACAGACTGTCTTTGAAGCTCTGTTTTTAAAAATATTTTTTTTTTACATGCGGGCAGTATTTCCTCAATAAAGACAGAAATGCAAAGTCATCACTCTAAATCCCTGTCTTTGAATCCAGATTGAAAGCGCCGAGACACAAGCACGCTAACATGCATGCAAACACACACCTCTGAATGAGCAAGCCCTAAAATAAGGATGAGTGTTTTCTTCCACAGTGCACCAACGGTTATGTGAGTAGAGAGAGAGTGAGAGTGAGAGAGAGAGAGAGAGAGAGAGAGAGAGAGAGAGAGAGAGAGAAAAAAAAAAGACAAAGAGAGAGCTGGACCATAGGTCCTAATCAACAGAAACCCACAAAGTGGTACTGAAACAGACAACAACAGAGATATTATGTCAACCCACAACTCACTGAGCCAAAACAGAAGAAAAATATCAGTAAAACAATATGTCCTCTTCCTCTCTCCCTCTGTAAAGAAAAAGGAGGCATTTCACAATGAAATTCCACACATTTGATGGGGACATTTTCCTATCTTACACTCTGAACGACAACAGCTTGGACATCTCTTTCCCCTGTTCCAATCTCCCTCTGCGGCCATGGCCTTGCTGTGTCTCTGTCATAACTCCTAAAGTCCCATCAAGTTTCAGGGGAGAGATGTTCCGTTTCCAGGGAAGATTTACTGTAGCACGGGACTTGAGTCTTCCACTGCATCAATCAGATACAGACACACTGCATCTATGGCTGCTGCCAGGGTTGGGGAATTTACTTTCGAAATGTAATCCGTTACAGTTACTAGTTACCGGTCCAAAATTGTAATCAGTAACGTAACTTTTGGATTACCCAATCTCATTAACGTAATCTGATTCAATCAGTTACTTTTCGATTACTTTCCCCTTAAGAGGCATTAGAAGAAGACAAAAATGTATGTTACCAATTGAACGACATCTATCGCAGGATAAATCAATGTTAAAGTTTACATAGCTGGCCATATATGGATGTTACGTTTTACTTTATGGGTTGGTTATGGAGGCATCTAAGCCCTAGCTTTTTACTACATACAATAAAATGATTAATTATATCTTTACACTAATATATAATGTATAAATCCAAAAATGCATGTAGCAACTACAGATTACCCCTTTAAATCTATCAAATATTTGCGAGTTTGAACGTGTCCTTTTTTAAAATCTGGATGAATTAGAATGAGCAATAAAAGCCCCACTTTTATTCCATAGGCTGGGATCCTTTTTTTCAATGCTGATGTGAATGTCATTGAGAAAACAGAGAAGTGTCAAAGATATTTAAAAGTAATCCTCGAAGAAATCATCTAGTTTTTCCAAAAGTATCTGTAATCTGATTACAATATTTTTAGCTGGTAACGTAATGGATTACAGTTACCGTTTTTTGTAATCCCTTACATGCAATCCGTTACTCCCCAACCCTGGCTGCTGCATGGGCAATGGAGCTGGGATATGTGATTTGTTACGTCACAGCACGGGTGTCAGATCACCTATGATGATCTACAAATAATTAGTGTCGCTCAGAGACAGACAGACAGACAGACAGACAGACAGACAGACAGACAGACAGACAGACAGACAGACAGACAGACAGACAGACAGACAGACAGACAGACAGACAGACAGACAGACAGATAGATAGATAGATAGATAGATAGATAGATAGATAGATAGATAGATAGATAGATAGATAGATAGATAGATAGATAGATAGATAGATAGATAGATAGATAGATAGATAGATAGATAGATAGATAGATAGATAGATAGATAGATAGATAGATAGATAGATAGATAGATAGATAGATAGATAGATAGATAGATAGATAGATAGATAGATAGATAGATAGATAGATAGATAGATAGATAGATAGATAGATAGATAGATAGATAGATAGATAGATAGATAGATAGATATAGATAGATAGATAGATAGATAGATAGATAGATAGATAGATAGATAGATAGATAGATAGATAGATAGATAGATAGATAGATAGATAGATAGATAGATAGATAGATAGATAGATAGACAGATAGACAGATAGACAGATAGACAGATCCAGGGTGCGTGTGTTGACCACAGATTAATAAACGGATGGGACTGGACACAGAGTTAGATGCTGAGGACAGTGACAGTACAAGTGAATGTCCTTTATGAGTGTGCTGCTGAACTGAAACTCTCGATTTAGGCTGTCACGGTACAGATGGTGCAGCCAAACAGAAAGAACACAAAACAATCCCTTCTGGGGTGTTATGAAAACACTTCCAATCTGATTGAAATTCCTCTACCTGGATTGAAGTTCATCACTGTCATCTTCATAACATCTATTCCCCAAGGACCTGAAGCTGGTAACAAGACATGACACAGTAATGTTGTCGGTGATATGTGATAACAGATGCGATAATGATTGGAACCAAAACCTGCATACAAATGGCTTTGCATGGTATGGTGTGCATGTAAGGTTGCCTGGCTACCCAAACTCGGCCAAACGCCATGCCCACGAATGCTTCTTCTCTGAAATGACTATGGATTTGAGTGCCTCCTCTGCAATATCTAGCACAGAAACACATTGTAACTGTTCTGATTGGTCCCAGAAACTGTTGGGTTGGGCCAGAGCCAGAACACACGTGGGTAAAGCGGCGTTTGGAAAATGTGTCATTGGCTTTGATACTGTGGGTTCGAGACGATCCAATCGCTTATGACTTTGTTTTGTACAACACCCCTCGTTTTGACGTCACCACAAACGACTTAAACGACGGCAGTCTCAGACTGAAGTAGGTAGCGAACACAGAGCAGCGGAACAACTCAGTTTGAGTCGTCAGGCAACGTGTAAGGTGGGTTACAGGGCGCTCGGTCGGAGGGTGAGAGTAAAACATCCCCTGACAACTCTCCCCCCGCACCGACTAGAAAGGAAACTCCTGCTATGAAATCAGGTTGCAATTCACAGCTGTGTTACATTAAAGTGAGAAAGAAAATGAATCACCGTAGGATAAGGGGAAATAAAAGCCGCTTGATGGCCAAGAAACAGAAAGGCTTTCCAGAAACATTACATTGCAAAACTCCCTGAGTAATCAGGCAAACATTGATCTTCCAGGAATTGCATCAGTGTTTGCCTGTAAATGGATGAAGAGGAGACCCAAGTTAGACCAATGAATAGTGACCTATGTAGGCGTGTGCATGTGTGTGTGTGTGAGTGTGAGTGTGTGAGCGTAAATGTGAGTGTGCATGTAGCAGTGGGGACCGGTGGGAGTAGCTATAGGAGGACCGGCTCATTGTAATGGCTGGAATGGAATTATTGGAACGGAGTCAAACGTGGTTTCCGTGTGTTTGATAACGTTCCAATTCTTCCATTCCAGCCATTACAACGAGACCGTCCTCCTATAGCTCCTCCCACCAGCCTCCACTGTCACGTTGGCACGTTTGAGAATGTGGTCTAATATCTAATATATGTGAATGTATTGAGTGAGCGAGAGAACGATTCTGAATGTATGAACAGATGCAGATTTTCCTCTAGGGGAGAACACCGACACTAAAAGCCTTCTGTACACAACAACAGGGAAAATTCACTCACTCACACACATACGTACCAAACACACACCCATGAGCTGTCTTTACCTCCCCTCCACCCACAATCACACATAAATATAACATAAAATTGGTCAATAAAATGCATGGGCGCAACTTTGGTTTAGAAGTGGGGGTGCATGTTTTAAAAAAATGCCCAGTCGGATAAACACTACAAACAGCCTACCCGACCGCTCGGAGGCATCTGCATGGTCCTAAAGCACAACCGTTGCCTCGTTTTGTATCACATTCCAATTATAAAACTGGGGGGGGGTCAAAAATGAAATTTCAGAATGTCACCAGTGAAAGCTGCGCCCCTAATAAAATGCGTCATTAGGCTTTGTAGTCAACTAACAGTTTGAGTTTCATCACAAAATCAAACAGACATCATCAGAACACTAGGCTGCATGGGGTATACTAGCTATTCCGGTAGTTTAGTTTCTGTGACAAGAGGCTTGACATCCAAACTTTTGTCGTCTCGCCCTGTCCTCTAGTGGACATGTTATGTACCTATAGCAGAATTAAATTGGCTTCACTTGAAAAATAGGAAATATGTATGTCCTGTTTTCCATAGAAATTCTCAGTTTTTGTCATGTGATTTTGTCAAAATCCTGCTAATCCTGAAAAGGCAACGCAGACTGCCCAAACCTAACTACAAAACCTAACATTTGTATTTAATATGTGCACTTATTATGATTATCTGTGTTGATTAAATCAAAATGAAATGAAAATAAAACACAAGGAATTAACCAAAATGATTTTTTTCTTATGTACATCCTCCTAATTAGTATTTGGTTTACAATTAAACTCATCTGTTCTTCAAACTGCTGCGGGATGAGAACTCACCAGAAGGTGGCATAAGAGAGCAGTACAACACAGTGCTCCTGACCAAGGCTTGCTTCTGAACTACCTGTATTTCCTTTTCCATGTGGAGGCAGTAATACACTATAGAGCATCTCTGTGACACTCAACAACGGGGCGCATTCAGCAGAACACAATGTTGGCCAACATTCAGATAGAAATGTATTATGTAGAACAAAAATGCCTCTCTGGAATGTAGAATAATATCATCTCTATTCAAATCAAATGTATTTATATAGCCCTTCTTACATCAGCTGATTTCTCAAAGTGCTGTACAGAAACCCAGCCTAAAACCCCAAACAGCAAGCAATGCAGGTGTAGAAGCACGGTGGCTAGGAAAAACTCCCTAGAAAGGCCAAAACCTAGGAAGAAACCTAGAGAGGAACCAGGCTATGAGGGGTGGCCAGTCCTCTTCTGGCTGTGCCGGGTGGAGATTATAACAGAACATGGCCAAGATGTTCAAATTTTCATAAATGACCAGCATGGTCAAATAATAATAATCACAGTAGTTGTCGAAGGTGCAGCAAGTCAGCACCTCAGGAGTAAATGTCAGTTGGCTTTTCATAGCCGATCATTAGGAGTATCTCTACCGCTCCTGCTGTCTCTAGAGAGTTGAAAACAGCAGGTCTGGGACAGGTAGTACGTCCGGTGAACAGGTCAGGGTTCCATAGCCGCAGGCAGAACAGTTGAAACTGGAGCAGCAGCACGGCCAGGAGGACTGGGGACAGCAAGGAGTCATCATGCCAGGTAGTCCTGAGGCATGGTCCTAGGGCTCAGGTCCTCCGAGAGAGAGAAAGAAAGAGAGAAAGAGAGAATTAGAGAGAGCATACTTAAATTCACACAGGACACCGGATAAGACAGGAGAAGTACTCCAGATATAACAAACTGACCCTAGCCCCCGACACAAACTACTGCAGCATAAATACTGGAGGCTGAGAAAGGAGGGGTCAGGAGACACTGTGGCCCCATCCGATGATACCCCCGGACAGGGCCAAACAGGAAGGATATAACCCCACCCACTTTGCCAAAGCACAGCCCCCACACCACTAGAGGGATATCTTCAACCACCAACTTACCATCCTGAGACAAGGCCGAGTATAGCCCACAAAGATCTCCGCCACGGCACAACCCAAGGGGGGGCGCCAATCCAGACAGAAAGATCACGTCAGTGACTCAATCCACTCAACGCACCCCTTCTAGGGACGGCACGAAAGAGCACCAGTAAGCCAGTGACTCTGCCCCTGTAATAGGGTTAGAGGCAGAGAATCATAGTGGAGAGAGGGGAACCGGCCAGGCAGAGACAGCAAGGGCGGTTCGTTGCTCCAGAGCCTTTCCGTTCACCTTCACACTTCTGGGCCAGACTACACTCAATCATATGACCCAATGAAGAGATGAGTCGTCAGTAAAGTCTTAAAGGTTGAGACCGAGTCTGCGTCTCTCACATGGGTAGGCAGACCATTCCATAAAAATTGAGCTCTATAGGAGAAAGCCCTGCCTCCAGCTGTTTGATTAGAAATTTTAGGGACAATTAGGAGGCCTGCATCTTGTAACCGTAGCGTACGTGTAGGTATGTACGGCAGGACCAAATCAGAAAGATAGGTAGGAGCAAGCCCATGTAATGCTTTGTAGGTTAGCAGTACAACCTTGAAATCAGCCCTTGCCTTAACAGGAAGCCAGTGTAGAGAGGCTAGCACTGGAGTAATATGATCACATCTTTTGGTTCTAGTCAGGATTCTAGCAGCTGTATTTAGCACTAACTGAAGTTTATTTAGTGCTTTATCTGGGTAGCCGGAAAGTAGAGCATTGCAGTAGTCTAACCTAGAAGTAACAAAAGCATGGACTACTTTTTCAGCATTATTTTTGGACAGAAAGTTTCTGATTTTTGCAATGTTACGTAGATAGAAAAAAACTGTCCTTGAAACAGTCTTGATATGTTCGTCAAAAGAGAGATTAGGGTCCAGAGTAACGCCGAGGTCCTTCAGTTTTATTTGAGACGACTGTACAAACATCAAGATTAATTGTCAGATTCAACAGAAGATATCTTTGTTTCTTGGTACCTACAACAAGCATCTCTGTTTTGTCCGAGTTTAAAAGTAAAAGGTTTGCAGCCATCCACTTCCTTATGTCTTAAACACAGGCTTCTAGCGAGGGCAATTTTGGGGCTTCACCATGTTTCATTGAAATGTACAGCTGTGTGTCATCAGCATAGCAGTGAAAGTTAACATTATGTTTCCGAATGACATCCCCAAGAGGTAAAATATATAGTGAAAACAATAGTGGCCCTAAAACAGAACCTCGAGGAACACCAAAATTTACAGTTTATCTGTCAGATGACAAACCATTCACAGAGACAAACTCATATCTTTCCGACAGATAAGATCTAAACCAGGCCAGAACTTGTCCGTGTAGACTAATTTGGGTTTCCAATCTCTCCAAAAGAATGTGGTGATCGATGGTATCAAAAGCAGCAATAAGGTCTAGGAGCACGAGGACAGGTGCAGAGCCTCAGTCTGACACCATTAAAAGGTAATTTACCACCTTCACAAGTGCAGTCTCAGTGCTATGATGGGATCTAAAACCAGACTGAAGCATTTCATATACATTGTTTGTCTTCAGGAAGGCAGTAAGTTGCTGCACAACAGCTTTTCTAAAATTATTGAGAGGAATGGAAGATTCGATATAGGTGACATTGATGATTGATTGATGATATGTCTATTAGTCTATTGATGACATGTCTATCAGAAACGTTCAGATAGAAATGTATTATGTAGAACATGGCCCAGGTAAGCGGGCCATGTTCCACATCTCTGTTGATGACATTTCTATCTGCAAAATCCCAAATGTTAGTGTACTGAGCATGGCCCAGGTAAGTGAAGAGGTGTGCTGAATAAGAAAGAAGGCCCATGTTAAAAATACCAAACCACAAAATATGGTTACACCCGCATGCTCGCGCACATGCACACGTACACGCACACGTACACACACACACACGTACACACACACACACGCACACTTATAGCTCCATTTCCTATACTGTTGGTGTGGTCCAAGCAAGCAAGGTTCCCAAGATCCTTTGCAGGACAAATTGTATTTCCTGGGGGAGTCTTGCCTAATATAGTGACGTCACATACACTACCGGTCAAGGTTTAAGAACACCTACTCATTCAAGGGTTTTTCTTTATTGTTACTATTTTCAACATTGAAGAATAATAGTGAAGACATCAAAACTATGAAATAACACATGGAATCATGTAGTAACCAAAAAGTATTAAACAAATTCTTTTCAAAAAAAGCCACCCTTTGCCTTGACAGCTTTGCACACTCTTGAGATTCTCTCAACCAGCTTCACCTGGAATGCTTTTCAAATCAGTCTTGAAGAAGTTCCCGCATGTGCTGAGCACTTGTTGGCTGCTTTTCCTTCCCTCTGAAGTCTGACTCATCCCAAACCATCTCAGTTTTGTTGAAGTCGGGGGATTGTGGAGGGCAGGTCATCTGATGCAGCACTCCATCACTCTCCTTCTTGGTAAAATAGCCCTACACATTCTGGAGGTGAAATGGGTCACTGTTCTGTTGAAAAACAAATGACAGTCCCACTAACCGCAAACCAGATGGGATTGCGTATCGCTGCAGAATGCTGTGGTAGTCATGCTGGTTAAGTGTGCCTTGAATTCAAAATAAATCACTAACAGTGTCACCAGCAAAGCGCCCCCACACCATAACACCTCCTCCTTCATGCTTTACGGTGGGAAATACACATGCGGAGATCATCCATTCACCCACACCGCGTCTCACAAAGACACAGAGGTTGGAATCAAAAGACTCCAATTTGGACTCCAGACCAAAGGACAGATTTCCCCCGGTCGAATGTCCATTCCTTGTGTTTCTTGGCACAAGCAAGTTTCTTATTATTATTGGTGTCCTTTAGTAGTGGTTTCTTTGCAGCAATTCGACCATAAAGGCCTGACACACACAGTCTCCTCTGAACAGTCGGTGTTGAGATGTGTCTGTTACGTGAACAATGTCAAATATTTATTTGGGCTGCAATAACTGAGGCTGGTAAATCTAATGAACTTCTCCAATGCAATAGAGGTAACTCTGAGTCTTCCTTTCCTGTGGCGGTCCTCATGAGAGCCAGTTTCATCATAGCGCTTGATGGTTTTTGCGACTGCACTTAAAGAAACTTAAAGTTCTTTCATTTTTCCAGATTGACTGACCTTCATGTCTTACAGTAATGATGGACTGTTGTTTCTCTTTGCTTATTTGAACTGCTCTTGCCAAAAATATGGACTTGGACTTTTACCAAATAGGGCTATCTTCTGTCTACCCCCCTTACCTTGTCACAACAAAAATTATTGGCTCAAACGCATTAAGAAAGAAAGAAATTCCACAAATGTACTTTTAACAAGGCACATCTGTTAATTGAAATGTATTCCAGATGAATACCTCATGAAGCTGGCTGAGAGAATGCCAAGAGTGTGCAAAGCTGTCATAAAGGAAAAGTGTGACTATTTGAAGAATCTCAAATATGAAATATTTTTTGATTTGTTTAATACTTTTTGGGTTACTACATGATAAAGAAAAACGGTAGTGTACTTAAAGGAGAACAAGGCTGTATGTGTTGTGTGTGTGCGAGTGTGTGTGCGTGCGTGAGTATGAAGTGGGAGGTGGGACGGCAGCTCATGGAAGCTCTCTTCCTGCTATTGATAACATTTCCCTGTCTACTGGAGCATTAAAAACTCTGTTCCCACTACACAGCCACCAGCAGTGAAATACACCATTATAAACACAAGCTATCAGGAAATGATTAAACTCACAAACACACCCATGGAAACAGACACAAGGCACATACACACACACACACGCACAAAGATGTTCTCACACCAAGTGTATGATGTAGGTTCAATTCAATTTCCATTGTAATTCATGTCAAATGTATAGAAATAGACAACAGCAGCTAGCTGACAGAAGAGAGCCTGCTGATGCTGAACTTTGACATCTGATCTACAGCCAAAACAAAGTTGTGAAAGCAGGAAGGAATCTCAGCTTGACAACAGGCAACAATGTAGGGCTGTGGCTGGGCCATAACATATCTGCAATGCTTGGACAATGTTTCCATTAGCCTACATGTTTTATTAGGCTATATATTATTATTCGTTTTGATGTCTTCACTATTATTCTACAATGTAGAAAATGGTAAAATAAAATAAAAACCCTGGAATGAGTACGTGTGTCCAAACTTTTGACTGGCACTGTATATTGGTACACTTGTTTCTAGTTACCGAAATGGCTTTGACAGAAATAAAATACAGATTTACACAGATTTATTTTATAAAGTAGCGTGTAGGCCTATGTGGTGAAAATATTGTCAGTGAGTATCAAAGGAAAAATCCACAGATATTAGTCTATTGTTGATACAGTCCCAACATATTTTGCATGGCAGCAGTCAAGTTTTCAAGATATTAGATTTTCAAGACGTAAAATGCAACATCATCACGATGCTGCTTTCTGCTAGTGACATTGTGTGTCTCAACAGTCAAACGATGTGGCAAGTGACACTGCTTGAAAGTCCGTTATCTTGAGACTGTATCAACAGGGGATTCATGGAAATATACCTAAAGATTGTTTTTGAATGGAGTTTTCCTTAAGCCTGAAGGCTGTGGAAAGTCCCTAAGGAAAGCCACATACCATGTACACCACTTCCTAATGGTCATGAGTGTCAGTCACAGAGTTGCTGACCTTGTAACCTATGACATCACGCTTTGTTTGGATTTCCCCATTGATCCCTGTGTCTAGCCTGTAGGCTTACACTATCAGGCATATCTCCTCTCTGGACTTTGCCTTATTGTCTCTCCATCACTCTGTCTGGTCTGTGTGCAAGTCTGTCTGTCGGTTTTTCTGTCTGTATTGTCCTGTAAGTATTGCACATGTGCCTACCTGTCTCTCTCTCTCTCTCTCTCTGTGGCTGCTGAGGTGTGAGGATGGACAGTGAGGCTGGTGACCCAGTCACTTCACAAGGCCCCTGCCCGCACCCATTGCTCCTGGAAAATGGTAGACGAGAGTGGCATGCTCTGTGGTGACAAAACACCTCTCTGTCTTTAATCCCACAGAGTGGAGCACTAATCCACAGGCCACAGGGTCACATTCTCTCACCTCCTCCTTCAACACATATACAGTGGCAAGAAAAAGCATGTGAACCCTTCGGAAATACCTGGATTTCTGCCTAAGTTAGTCATACAATTAATCTGATCTTCATCTAGGCCTCAACAATAGACAAACACAGGCTGCTTAAATTAGTAACACACAAACAGTTATACGTTTTCATGTCTTTATTATTTTTTATGTTTTAAATTTCACCTTTATTTAACCAGGTAGGCAAGTTGAGAACACGTTCTCATTTACAATTGCGACCTGGCCAAGATAAAGCAAAGCAGTTCGACACATACAACGACACAGAGTTACACATGGAGTAAAACAAACATACAGTCAATAATACAGTAGAAAAATAAGTATATATACAATGTGAGCAAATGAGGTGAGATAAGGGAGGCAAAGGCAAAAAAAAACACACATCCAAAAAAATTGTGGCGAAGTAATTACAATATAGCAAGTAAAACAATGGAATGGTAGATTTGCAGTGGAAGAATGTGCAAAGGAGCAAAATAAATAAATAAATACAGTTGGGTGGAGAGGTAGTTGTTTGGGCTAAATTATAGATGGGCTATGTACAGGTGCAGTAATCTGTGAGCTGCTCTGACAGCTGGTACTTAAAGCTAGTGAGGGAGATAAGTGTTTCCAGGTTCAGAGATTTTTGTAGTTCGGTTCAGTCATTGGCAGCAGAGAACTGGAAGGAGAGGCGACCAAAGGAAGAATTGGTTTTGGGGGTGACCAGAGAGATATACCTGCTGGACTGCGTGCTGCTATGGTGACCAGCGAGCTGATGTAACAGTATAACTTTAGTCCGTCCCCTCGCCCATACCCGGGCTCGAACCAGGGACCCTCTGCACACATCAACAACAGTCACCCACGAAGCATCGTTACCCATCGCTCCACAAAAGCCGCAGTCCTTGCAGAGCAAGGGGAACTACTACTTCAAGGTCTCAGAGCAAGTGACATCACAGATTGAAACGCTATTTAGCGCGCACCACCGCTAACTAGCTAGCCGTTTCACATCCGTTACACTGAGATAAGGGGGGACTTTACCTAGCAGGGTCTTGTAGATGACCTGGAGCCAGTGGGTTTGGCGACGAGTATGAAGCGAGGGCCAGCCAATGAGAGCGTACAGGTCGCAGTGGTGGGTAGAATATGGGGCTTTGGTGACAAAACGGATGGCACTGTGATAGACGGCATCCAATTTTGAGTAGGGTATTGGAGGCTATTTTGTAAATGACATCGCCGAAGTCGAGGATCGGTAGGATGGTCAGTTTTACAAGGGTATGTTTGGCAGCATGAGTGAAGGATGCTTTGTTGCGAAATAGGAAGCCAATTCTAGATTTAACTTTGAATTGGAGATGTTTGATGTGAGTCTGGAGGAGAGTTTACAGTCTAACCAGACACCTAGGTATTTGTAGTTGTCCACATATTCTAAGTTAGAACCGTCCAGAGTAGTGATCTTGGATGGGCTGGCAGGTGCAGGCAGCGATCGGTTGAAGAGCATGCATTTAGTTTTACTTGTATTTATTGAACACACCGTGTAAACATTCACAGTGCAGGGTGGGAAAAGTATGCGAACCCTTGGATTTAATAACGGTTTGACCCTCCGTTGGCAGCAATAACCTCAACCAAACGTTTTCTGTAGTTGCGGATCAGACCTGCACAACGGTCAGGAGGAATTTTGGATCATTCAGTTCAGCAATATTCTTGGGATGTCTGGTGTGAACTGCTAACTTGAGGTCATGCCACAGCATCTCAATCGGGTTGAGGTCAGGAGTCTGGTCAGAACTGGGCCACTCCAGAAGGCCTATTTTCTTCTGTTGAAGCCATTCTGTTGTTGATTTACTTCTGTGTTTTGGATCGTTATCCTGTTGCATCACCCAACATCTGTTGAGCTTCAATTGGCGGAAAGATAAGCCTAACATTCTCCTGCAAAATGTCTTGATAAACATGGGAATTCATTTTTCCGTCGATGATAGCAAGCTGTCCAGGCCCTGAAGCAGCCCCAAACCATGATGCTCCCTCCACCATACTTTACAGTTGGGTTGAGGATTTGATGTTGTGTGCTATGCCTTTTTTTCTCCGCACATAGTGTTGTGTGTTCCTTCCAAACAACTCAACTGTAGTTTCATCTGTCCACAGAATATTTTGCCAGTAGCGCTGTGGAACATCCAGGTGTACTTTTGCAAACTTCAGACGTGTAGCAATGTTTTGTTGGACAGCAGTGGCTTCTTCCTTGGTGTCCTCCATGAACACCATTCTTGTTTACATATCGTAGACTTGTCACTAGGGATGTTAGCATGTTCCAGAGATTTCTGTAAGTCTTTAGCTAACACTAGGATTCTTCTTAACCTCACTGAGCATTATGCGCTGTGCTCTTGCAGTCATCTTTGCAGGACGGCCACTCCTAGGGAGAGTAGCAACAGTGCCTGAAGGTACCACTATCATCTGTACAAACAATAGTATGAGTATATATTGACTTTGTTGTCCTTAAGCCATTTTGCCATGGTCATTATGGCCAAACAGTTCTATTTTTGTTTCATCAGACAAGAGGACATTTCTCCAAAAAGTACAATCTTTGTACCCATGTGCAGTTGCAAACCGTAGTCTGGCTTTTTTATGGCGGTTTTGGAGCAGTGGCTTCTTCCTTGCTGAGTGGCTTTTCAGGTTATGTCGATATAGGACTCGTTTGTGTGGTCCCATGGTGTTTATACTTGCATACTATTGTTTGTACAGATGATAGTGGTACCTTCAGGCGTTTGGAAATTGCTCCCAAGGATGAACCAGACATGTGGAGGTCTTTCCCATGATGTCAAGCAAAGAGAAACTGAGTTTGAAGGTAGGCCTTGAAATACATGCACAGGTACACCTCCAATTGACTCAAATGATGTCAATTATCCTATCAGAAGCTTCTAAAGCCATGACATAATTTTCTGCAATTTTCCAAGCTGTTTAAAGGCACAGTCAACTTAGTGTATGTAGACTTCTGACCCACTGGAATTGTGATACAGTGAATTATAAGTGAAATGATCTATCTGTAAACAATTGTTGGAAAAATGACTTGTCTCATGCACAAAGCAGATGTCCTAACCGACTTGCCAAAACTATAGTTTGTTAACAAGACATTTGTGGAGTGGTTGAAAAACGAGTTTTAATTACTCCAACCTAAGTGTATGTAAACTTCCGACTTCAACTGTAAGTATTTCTTAGCGATTACATTTATTTTTGATACTTAAGTATATATAAAACCAAATACTTTTAGACTTTTACTCAAGTAGTATTTTACTGGGTGACTTTCACTTTTTTTTACCTGAGTCATTTTCTATTAAGGTATCTTTACTTTTACTCAAGTATGAGAATTGGGTACTTGTTCCACCACTGCAACTACACATATGTTTGCTTCATCACAAAACTGAAGAGCAACGTCTGTTCAGCAATGTTCCCTCAATTCTTTCGTTTTTGGGGCCCTTGTGCAAATTTTAGGTCTTTTGTGAGCAGAAACTTGAACCATGTGAGAATTTTGTGCAATTTCTGGCGCACATTTACAGTGAACACTGAGGCTGTACCCTTACAGTTTAAGACAGTAGCCAATAGTCTATTGTGGCTATTTGAGCATAATGTCGGCCTCGTGGCCTACCAACAAAACACATAACATTTTCACATGGAAATAGCTTAGATTTCTATGATATAGCCTACAGTAGCCTATATGCGCTGTTCAATGCAGGCCTACATTGCATGATACTTATAAAACGTTTTTACATTATAAAGGGCTTGACATTAATTAATGATTTGTTTACTTAGTCTGTAACACATTGGGCCAAATAGATTACTGTAAATTGCTCTGTTGTATGATTTAAGAAACCACTTTACAAAAAATATATATTATTACCATACAGACAATTATGGTAATAGATGTAGGCTACCCCATTGCTGACCTATACTTATCTAGAACGGAGCTGATAACTCGCTAACTTGAAAAGAATGTCAACAACTGTGCACACAACCGGCTCTGATCTGAACTGTTCTGAATGACGTGTCCATGTGCACGTGTAACTGACAGGCTCGTTCATGGACAGGAGAGGGCGAGAGAGCAGAGAGAGAGAGAGAGAGGAGGAGGGGGGGGGGGGGTAGAGAGAGATGCTGGGGGAATTACCAGCGGAGAGACACGGGTGGAGAAATGGAGCGTACTTTTTGGTTATTGAGGGGGACCTACTCTGACTCCCGCAGGCAGAAGCGGTAGTTCTCTCCCAAGGACAAGCATATGTTTCCAAATTCCACCCTGGGTGGTGGACATATCTGGATATTAATTAGCTAAACATAAATGAAAATCGCCTGGAACGACAGCAAGGCAATCCCGGAAATAACAGACGTACCCTCAGCCGGTCACGTAGGCTGCGCTACTGGAGCTCTGCGTTCCAGATAGGTAAGTGTTCAACCAGCTGACAGATAGTGGGCTATATTTTGCCCGGGTTACTAGTATTCTGCGCTTTATTGAATTGATTTCAAAGTCATAGCTAAACTCACTCAAATAATCCAATATAGGCTATTTGTATCTTGGGAGGAATACATACACGTGTAGGCTATATTTCTAAGTTATAGGCTATGAATACCGGCTAAACACTAAGTAATACGAATGAATAACAAGGTGGAGTGGCATGTGTTCTTCAGAGTAGCTGCTCTCACAGTGTGCTTACCCCCTTCTTCGTGACGTGGGGAATTATTCTTACAGATATCCGTATCATTACGTTTTAATGTGTTATTGCCTGAAATATTTCATAAAAATGAAGACGCTTTACACAACCCATTTTTGTAAGCGACCCTTGCGTTGATATTTTCGAATTGAATTGGTGTAACAAATCAATTCCTATTTAACTACCCGAGCCACGATAGATCAATGTCTGAATGTAATATATGATTCGAATATTATATAAGAATATTTAAAGCAATTTTGACATATTTAAAGTTTGCCAATAAAATGTAGGCCACGTTACAAAAGATATTAGGCCTACAATTAAATGTGTCTAGCAAGTTTCGGGTCCCTTACAGGTTTCTTAATTTAGGGAGTGTGAATAGCCTAGGCCTGGTTTGAGAATTAGTCTGCTTTGTGTTTAGCTGGGCTATTTCGTCCCAAGCCTGTGGGCGATACGATTAGCCTACTTATTGTGGACTAACGGTAATCACAGTCAAGTAATTATTGTATTATTTTGTTTTAGAAACATCATCTCAAGCTTCAGAATATCAGAAAACATTTCAATAGAAGACAAATGTGAAAATATTTCAAGAAAAACCACGAATGAAAGAAACTGAGGCATATTCGGAGCTATTCGGACTTTTTAATATGAAACTTTCCAACGCTGCGGCACCGCTCCTCTCTCGCAGACTCGGCAGTTGTACTACACACCCTCTCGCACAGTGGCTCTGGTAAAAAATGAGGCGAGGACGTGGGCTACGTGCACATCCAGCACTAGACGAGATGAAATGGAGAGCTTGGAACACACGGACCTTTTAAATCCAAGCTCTTCCCACGGACATCGCAGTTTTTCAGCCTCGCATGAGAGAGTGACTAACGGTGAACACATATTCGGAGCTGCCGAGCATCACCCTTTCCAGACCAACATGGGACTAAATGGACTAAATAGATACTGCCCGGGCATGGCGCCTGTTGGGAGCGCCACGGCTGCGGAGTTACTGTCAGGTATGGCTTCCAAAGCAAGCTCTTCCGGAATCATGGTTTTAAAGAAGCAGCCGAATGCTGGGCTGCCGTTCTATAACGGCGGGATCGTGTCTCCGTCCGCAACCATTGAGGGCAGCCACAGTGGGGTATTGGCGCAAACTCCCAACGGTTGTCCTCTGCAAGTGAGGGGGGTGGGGGAGACACCGAATGGCCTTGCGCAACCTCTCGGAAACAGAGCACGCCTCCTGGAGAATGGGGACAGAGCACAACATGAGAAATGTGCTCTTCTAGTGAAGAGGGCCAATGGTGACCCGCAGGTCAAACCGCACCATCGGAAGCGGAGAGGCGGGGAGAACCGGGACATGGGTCTGGAGATGCCCAAAGGATGTGGCTTGTCAGCGGGGTCAGGTCTAGGATCTCTAGGTATGATGTTCTACGGACCAGGAGAGTCGATAACCCCGGACTGCAAACGGAGACTAGTGGCGGAGAGCGACATTCACAAAGCAGAGCCCTCCAAACCAGGCAAAGCGGTTCCGCTCGCTGCTAATGGCGACAACAGCGTCAACAATAACCTTAGCAACCACAACCACGGCGCCACCCCTCACCCCCCTTTGCCCGCCCCTCACAGCAACAAGCTGCACCACAATGTACACAAGGTGACACAGCTGAGCACAGGGTCCGTTCCAGACCAGACGTCCCCAGTAGAGTCCAACAGCATCCCGTCTCTACGGTTACAGGCCGGGGAGGGCTGGTCGGCGGAGCATATCGCCCAGAAGTACATCGTGCCTTGTATGAATTCCTACGGTATCTGTGTGAAGGACAGTTTCCTGGGGCCACGGCTGGGTGAGTCGGTGATGGGCGAGGTGGAGAGTCTGAATCGCAGTGGGAAGTTCCGGGGGGGTCAGCTGGTCAGCCAGAGGAGCATCCCTTCGCGGAGTATCCGTGGAGACCAGATCGCTTGGGTGGAGGGGCACGAGCCAGGGTGTGAGGGCATCGCCACGCTGATGGCACACATCGACGAGGCCGTGATGCACAGCGCTGCCAACGGGCAGCTGGGGGACTGTGTCATCAACGGGCGCACCAAGGTGAGTGAACAGGGAGGGCGGCGGGAGGACCGAGGTGGTGGGTTTGGGGACAGGAAGGGATGGCGTCATCAGTGGGAGCACCAAGAGGAGGGGAGACGGGGGGGGGGGGGGGGGGGAGCTGGGGAAGAGAAATGTAGAGAATTGTGGAAGGGAACAGTGTGAGCTGGGGACTCAATGTCAGCAAATGCCATATCCTGCTGAGAGGAGGATGAGGGGTGAGGAGGAGGGGAGGCTGACTGAAATAGAAAGGATTAGTACCAAAATCATCGTTTATATAATTCTATTCTATAGATAGGGGGTGATTAGCTACGGAGTCCCATTTTGATGACATCATCTATTGTGATGTTGAGCTGTCACTGTCATCTCACTGATAAAGGGTGAGTATGTAATCCCATCTGTTCTGCTCCCTGTCTGATTCATTGTGATAGGGCCACGCCCTCAGGTAAGTGGGGCCATAGCTGTCCTATATGCCCCTAACTTCTCCCATGCCACTGTGTATGCCAGTATGCCCCTATTGTCATGCCACTGTGTATGCCAGTATGCCCCTATTGTCATGCCACTGTGTATGCCAGTGTTTCACTAGATTCGAAGGCAACTCTTTCAATCTATATCTCTCACCCGTACACAAACAAGGTATTCTTGTGGCTTGGTTTGTTAAGAGTGTGTGTGTTTGGTTAGTTGGTGTCTGTTTGGATGGCTGTGTACAGTATGTTTGACTGTTTGCTCTCCTAGCCAATCGTAGCTATTTGTATGGCCATGTATGTATGCGCTTGTTTGGATTGTTTATGTCTTTGTGCGTTTTGAGAATGTGAATGTATGAAAGAGTGGTTATTTTTTTACCTTCCTTAGCATAGCATTAAACTTTGATTTTACAAGCTTAGACAATGGCCAGACATGACAAACAGGGTTGAACATTTGAATTGAACTCAGTGAATTCAGGAAGTAAACAAACAAACAAACAAAGACAAAAATAACATTTTCAAATGAGTAGTTTCTCCTTTTAGGTTTATTGAGAATTCACTAAAAAATAAAATGCCCTTTTCAATTGTTGAATTGGAATTTCAGTTTACTTCCTGAATTGACTGACTTCAATTAGAATTGACTTCAATTAGAATTTAGTCCAACGTTGATGACCAAAGAGTGGTAGTTGATTTTGCCCCATCCCTACAAGCCATACAGAGGCTTGTTGGCTGCAGTGCTGGAAGCTGTCAGTGACCTTGCTCAGTGACGCAGGTCTGGATATTTGAGCCAGGTTATGTCACGGTCCTACATCGGTCTCACCCACTCTCACTGCATTCCCCCAGGTTTCCACCCCACCCTGAACCAGTTTCACAGCCCACTCAGCCCTCTCCTAAAGCAGCGTTCAGACCTATCTAGTCCTTGGTTCAACTAGACTAGAGCATGGTTTGAGTCCTGCATAAGCCGCAATACATTATACTGAATATAACCCTATGTGTTTACTGTAAGTCGCTTTGATATAATCTGCTACCTTGTGACTATGTTAAATTAACATATTATCTCAGTTGTTCACTACTGCACCTTGACCCCAGGGTCTGCCTCTTACCAGTGGTGTTAGCCATTGCAGAACTGTCTAGACTCTGTCACGCCACATTTAGTCTAAGGAGGTTGGAGTGGAATATTTAATAGGAATATTTATAGTAGCAAAAGTAGTGGTGGTGGGGATAGTAGTCATTCTAGAAGTAGTAGAGGGGGTAGTTGTAATAGTTGTTGTAGTCTTAATAGTAGTAGTAGCTGTAATGTACTGTAGGGTAGTTATAGTTGTGGTAGTTGTAGTCTTAATAGTAGTAGTAGATGTAATGTACTGTAGGGTAGTAATAGTTGTGGTAGTTGTAGTCTTAATAGTAGTAGTAGCTGTAATGTACTGTAGGGTAGTAATAGTTGAGGTAGTTGTAGTCTTAATAGTAGCTGTAATGTACTGTAGGGTAGTAATAGTTGTGGTAGTTGTAGTCTTAATAGTAGTAGTAGCTGTAATGTACTGTAGGGTAGTAATAGTTGTGGTAGTTGTAGTCTTAATAGTAGTAGTAGCTGTAATGTACTGTAGGGTAGTAATAGTTGTTGTAGTCTTAATAGTAGTAGTAGCTGTAATGTACTGTAGGGTAGTAATAGTTGTGGTAGTTGTAGTCTTAATAGTAGTAGTAGCAGCTGTAATGTACTGTAGGGTAGTAATAGTTGAGGTAGTTGTAGTCTTAATAGTAGTAGTAGCTGTAATGTACTGTAGGGTAGTAATAGTTGTGGTAGTTGTAGTCTTAATAGTAGTAGTAGCTGTAATGTACTGTAGGGTAGTAATAGTTGAGGTAGTTGTAGACTCACTAGTGGTAGTAGTTAAGCAATTCCATGGTAAAGCAATTATGCTGAGACTAGAGGTCGACCGATTAGGATTTTTCAACGCCGATACCGATAATTGGAGGACCAAAAAAGCCCATACCGATTAATCGGACACTTTTTAATTTAAAGAAAAAGTGTAATAATGACAATTACAACAATACTGAATTAACACTTATTTTAACTTAATATAAAACATCAATAAAATCAATTTACCCCCAAATAAATAACGAAACATGTTCAATTTGGTTTAAATTATGTAAAAACACAGTGTTGGAGAAGAAAGTAATATGTGCCATGTAAAAAACTAACGTTTAAGTTCCTTGCTCAGAACATGAGAACATATGAAAGTTGGTGGTTCCTTTTAACATGAGACTTCAATATTCCAAGGTAAGAGGTTTTAGGTTGTAGTTAATATAGTATTTATAGGACTATTTCTCTCTATACCATTTGTATTTCATATACCTTTGACTATTGGATGTTCTTTTATTTATTATTATTTTTTTTAAATATATATTTTTATAGTATTATATACTATATATATACTGGCAATACTCAATCCCACTCCTCGCCCCTACCTGGGCTCGAACCAGGAACACATCGACAACAGCCACACTTGAAGCATCGTTACTCATCGCTCCACAAAAGCCGCGGCACTTGCAGCGCAAGGGGAATAACTACTCCAAATCTAAAAGCGAGTGACATTTGAAACAGTAATAGCGCACACCCAGCTAACTAGCTAGCCATTTCACATTGGTTACACCAGCCATTAGGCTGATAGGCTTGAAGTCATAAACAGCGCTGTGCTTGCGAAGAGCTGCTGGCAAAACGCATGAAGGTGCTGTTTGAATGAATGATTACGGGCCTGCTGCTGCTCAGTCAGACTGCTCTATCAAATCAGACTTAATTATAACATAATAACACACAGAAATATTAACCTTTGGTCATTAATATGATAGAATCCGGAAACTATCATTTCGAAAACAAAACGTTTATTTCAGTGAAATACCGAACCATTCTGTATTTTATCTAACGGGTGGCATCCCTAAGTCTAAATATTCTTGTTACATTGCACAACCTTCAATGTATGTCATAATTATGTAAAAATCTGGAAAATTAGTTCGTAATGAGCCAGGCAGCCCAAACTGTTGCATATACCCTGACTCTGCGTGCAAGGAATGCAAGAGAAATGACACAATTTCACCTGGTTAATATTGCCTGCTAAACTGGATTAGTAGTTATAACTAGTGATTATGATTGATTGTTTTTTACAAGATAAGTTTAATGCTAGCTAGCAATTTACCTTGGCTTCTACTGCATTCGCGTAACAGGCAGGCTACTCGTGGAGTGCAATGGTTAGAGCGTTGGACTAGTTAACTGTGCGGTTGCAAGATTTGGACCCCTGTCGTTCTGCCCCTGAACAAGGCAGTTAACCCACAGTTCCTAGGCAGTCATTGAAAATAAGAATGTGTTCTTAACTGACTTGCCTAGTTAAATAAAAGGTATAATTAAAAAAAAAAAAAAAAAAAAATCGTAAATCAGCGCCCAAAAATAACGATTTACGATTGTTATGAAGACCTGAAATCGGCCCTAATTAATCGGCCATTCCGATTAATCGGTCGACCTCTAGCTGAGACTCACATTTTCCCTTTAAAATGCATACCAAACAAAAACCATTGATTTCAAACTTTACTTAGAAACATTTTCATGCAGAAAGTTTTACAATGACGCATTACATGAAAAACTGTATCCGATACAAAGTTTGGTAACCGAAAGAAAACTGGGATTTTACCTTAGCTCTGTTATCAAGCTTTGCATCAGCACAGTTTTTCCTGTAAATGTGTTTTTATTGATTTACTGTGTAAATTGTTCAAAAGTAGTCTTTGAGCTTTGAAATCAATGTTTTTTAGGGTAGTAGTAAAAGTTGTAGCGTTAGAAGTAGTAGTAGCTTAAGGTAGGGTAGTAGTAAAAGTTGTAGCGTTAGAAGTAGTAGTAGCTTAAGGTAGGGTAGTAGTAAAAGTTGTAGCGTTAGAAGTAGTAGTAGCTTAAGGTAGGGTAGTAGTAAAAGTTGTAGCGTTAGAAGTAGTAGTAGCTTAAGGTAGGGTAGTAGTAATAGTTATAGCGTTAGAAGTAGTAGTAGCTGTAAGGTAGGGTAGTAGTAATAGTTGTAGCGTTAGAAGTAGTAGTAGCTTAAGGTAGGGTAGTAGTAATAGTTATAGCGTTAGAAGTAGTAGTAGCTGTAAGGTAAGGTAGGGTAGTAGTAATAGTTGTAGCGTTAGAAGTAGTAGTAGCTGTAAGGTAAGGTATGGTAGGGTAGGAGTAATAGTTGTAGCGTTAAAAGTAGTAGTAGCTGTAAGGTAAGGTAGGGTAGTAGTAATAGTTGTAGCGTTAGAAGTAGTAGTAGCTTAAGGTAGGGTAGTAGTAATAGTTGTAGCGTTAAAAGTAGTAGTAGCTGTAAGGTAGGGTAGGGTAGTAGTAATAGTTGTAGCGTTAGAAGTAGTAGTAGCTGTAAGGTAAGGTAGGGTAGTAGTAATAGTTGTAGCGTTAGAAGTAGTAGTAGCTGTAAGGTAAGGTAGGGTAGTAGTAATAGTTGTAGCGTTTGAAGTAGTAGTAGCTGTAAGGTAAGGTAGGGTAGTAGTAATAGTTGTAGCGTTAGAAGTAGTAGTAGCTGTAAGGTAAGGTAGGGTAGTAGTAATAGTTGTAGCGTTAGAATTAGTAGTAGCTGTAAGGTAGGGTAGGGTAGTAGTAATAGTTGTAGCGTTAGAAGTAGTAGTAGCTGTAAGGTAAGGTAGGGTAGTAGTAATAGTTGTAGCGTTAGAAGTAGTAGTAGCTGTAAGGTAAGGTAGGGTAGTAGTAAAAGTTGTATTGTTAGAAGTAGTAGTAGCTGTAAGGTAAGGTAGGGTAGGAGTAATAGTTGTAGCGTTAGAAGTAGTAGTAGCTGTAAGGTAGGGTAGTAGTAATAGTTGTAGCGTTAGAAGTAGTAGTAGCTGTAAGGTAAGGTAGGGTAGTAGTAATAGTTGTATTGTTAGAAGTAGTAGTAGCTGTAAGGTAAGGTAGGGTAGGAGTAATAGTTGTAGCGTTAGAAGTAGTAGTAGCTGTAAGGTAAGGTAGGGTAGGGTAGTAGTAATAGTTGTAGTGTTAGAAGTAGTAGTAGCTGTAAGGTAAGGTAGGGTAGTAGTAATAGTTGTAGCGTTAGAAGTAGTAGTAGCTGTAAGGTAAGGTAGGGTAGGGTAGTAGTAATAGTTGTATTGTTAGAAGTAGTAGTAGCTGTAAGGTAAGGTAGGGTAGGAGTAATAGTTGTAGCGTTAGAAGTAGTAGTAGCTGTAAGGTAAGGTAGGGTAGTAGTAATAGTTGTAGCGTTAGAAGTAGTAGTAGCTGTAAGGTAAGGTAGGGTAGTAGTAATAGTTGTAGCGTTAGAAGTAGTAGTAGCTGTAAGGTAAGGTAGGGTAGTAGTAATAGTTGTAGCGTTTGAAGTAGTAGTAGCTGTAAGGTAAGGTAGGGTAGTAGTAATAGTTGTAGCGTTAGAAGTAGTAGTAGCTGTAAGGTAAGGTAGGGTAGGGTAGTAGTAATAGTTGTATTGTTAGAAGTAGTAGTAGCTGTAAGGTAAGGTAGGGTAGGAGTAATAGTTGTAGCGTTAGAAGTAGTAGTAGCTGTAAGGTAGGGTAGGGTAGTAGTAATAGTTGTATTGTTAGAAGTAGTAGTAGCTGTAAGGTAAGGTAGGGTAGGAGTAATAGTTGTATTGTTAGAAGTAGTAGTAGCTGTAAGGTAAGGTAGGGTAGGAGTAATAGTTGTATTGTTAGAAGTAGTAGTAGCTGTAAGGTAGGGTAGGGTAGTAGTAATAGTTGTAGCGTTAGAAGTAGTAGTAGCTGTAAGGTAAGGTATGGTAGTAGTAATAGTTGTAGCGTTAGAAGTAGTAGTAGCTGTAAGGTAAGGTAGGGTAGTAGTAATAGTTGTAGCGTTAGAAGTAGTAGTAGCTGTAAGGTAAGGTAGGGTAGTAGTAATAGTTGTAGCGTTTGAAGTAGTAGTAGCTGTAAGGTAAGGTAGGGTAGTAGTAATATTTGTAGCGTTAGAAGTAGTAGTAGCTGTAAGGTAAGGTAGGGTAGTAGTAATAGTTGTATTGTTAGAAGTAGTAGTAGCTGTAAGGTAAGGTAGGGTAGGAGTAATAGTTGTAGCGTTAGAAGTAGTAGTAGCTGTAAGGTAAGGTAGGGTAGGGTAGTAGTAATAGTTGTAGTGTTAGAAGTAGTAGTAGCTGTAAGGTAAGGTAGGGTAGTAGTAATAGTTGTAGCGTTAGAAGTAGTAGTAGCTGTAAGGTAGGGTAGTAGTAATAGTTGTAGCGTTAGAAGTAGTAGTAGCTGTAAGGTAGGGTAGGGTAGTAGTAATAGTTGTAGCGTTAGAAGTAGTAGTAGCTATAAGGTAGGGTAGTAGTAATAGTTGTAGCGTTAGAAGTAGTAGTAGCTATAAGGTAGGGTAGTAGTAATAGTTGTAGCGTTAGAATTAGTAGTAGCTGTAAGGTAGGGTAGGGTAGTAGTAATAGTTGTAGCATTAGAAGTAGTAGTAGCTGTAAGGTAGGGTAGGGTAGTAGTAATAGTTGTAGCGTTAGAAGTAGTAGTAGCTGTAATGTAGGGTAGTAGTAATAGTTGTAGCGTTAGAAGCTGTAGCTGTAAGTTAAGGTAGGGTAGTAGTAGTGGTAGTTGTCATAGTGGTACTGCAGTAGTTGTGGATTTAGGCTAGCGTGCGAGCAGGGTACCAGTTCCAAGGTTGACGGTGTGTGTGTAAGTTAAGGTAGGGTAGTAGTAGTGGTAGTTGTCGTAGTGGTACTGCAGTAGTTGTGGATTTAGGCTAGCGTGCGAGCAGGGTACCAGTTCCAAGGTTGACGGTGTGTGTGTAAGTTAAGGTAGGGTAGTAGTAGTGGTAGTTGTCGTAGTGGTACTGCAGTAGTTGTGGATTTAGGCTAGCGTGCGAGCAGGGTACCAGTTCCAAGGTTGACGGTGTGTGTGTGTGTGCAGTAGAGATGTGAGGGGTATCAGCAGTACCAGTGTTCAGTGGGTAGGAGCTGTCAGAATACGTTTGGGATATACACCTCACCTGGGCTGCAGTCAATACCACCCGTGTGTGTGTGTGTGTACACTACATAATCAAACCATAGCTGTGAGGTGACCCAGTCGGCGAAGTAAAGAGAGACACCTTCCTCCCACAGTGATGTACTTTGTGTAATACCCAGACACCATGTGTTTTAACAGAGATGTCACTCTCCCAGACATCAGCCCTTCGCTCCTCTGTCATGGAACTGACTATTATGCTTCTAGGTCAAATGTTATGCTTGCTCTGCTCCATAAGTGTGGCAGGCAGGCAGCTGATGGTAAATGGGTTAGTTAAGTCAATGTTGCTACCTATACTGTATGTTTCACACCCAACTCCTCTAATCTAGCCTCGGCATACTGTGCCATCTTGAATGGAAAGAATGTTGTGTGTTAAATAGTGTAGTTGAATCAATCAATTGAGGGGGTGGGTGAGGCAAAGGTTAGACTGAGGAACAGAAAGGGAGGGAGGTGTGCTGCTAATTTACAAGGTGATTGTACCAGCAGTTCTATTCTCACTAATTTACAGTTGAAGTCGGAAGTTTACATACACCTTAGCCAAATACATTTAACCTCGGCTTTACACAATTCCTGACATTTAATCCGAATAAAAATTCCCAATTTTTAGGTCAGTTAGGATCACCACTTTTATTTTAAGAATGTGAAATTATTTCTTTCAGCTTTGTGAAATTATTTCTTTCAGCTTTTATTTCTTTCATCACATTCCCACTGGGTCAGAAGTTTACATACACTCAATTAGTATTTGGTAGCATTGCCTTTAAATTGTTTAACTTGGGTCAAATGTTTCATTTAGCCTTCCACAAGCTTCCCACAACAAGTTGGGTGAATTTTGGCCCATTCCTCCTGACAGACCTGGTGTACCTGAGTCAGGCTTGTAGGCCTCCTTGCTCGCAGATGCTTTTTCAGTTCTGCCCACAAATGTTCTATAGGATTGAGGTCAGGGCTTTGTGATGGCCACTCCAATACATCGACTTTGTTGTCCTTAAGCCATTTTGCCACAACTTTGGAAGTATGCATGGGGTCATTGTCCATTTGGAAGACCCATTTAACTTCCTGACTGAAGTCTTGAGACGTTGCTTCAATATATCCACATAATTTTCCTCCTCATGATGCCATCTATTTTGTGAAGTGCACCAGTCCCTCCTACAGCAAAGAACCCCCAGAACATGATGCTGCCACCTCGTGCTTCACGGTTGGGATGGTGTTCTTCGGCTTGCAAGCATCCCCTTTTTTCCTCCAAACATAACAATGGTCATTATGGCCAAAGAGTTCCATTTTTGTTTCATCAGACCAGAGGACATTTCTCCAAAAAGTATGATCTTTGTCCCAATGTGCAGTTGCAAACCGTAGTCTGGCTTTTTTTATGGGGGTTTTGGAGCAGTGGCTTCTTCCTTGCTGAGCGGCCTTTCAAGTTATGTTGATATAGGACTCGTTTTACTGTGGATATAGTTACTTTTGTACCTGTTTCCTCCAGCATCTTCACATGGTCCTTTGCTGTTGTTCTGGGATTGCTTTGCCCTTTTCGCACCAAAGTACGTTAATCTCTAGTAGAAAGAATGCATCTCCGTCCAGAGCGGTATGAGGGCTGCGTGGTCCCATGGTGTTTATACTTGCATACTATTGTTTGTACAAATGAATGTGGTATCTTCAGGCGTTTGGAAATTGCTCCCAAGGATGAACCAGACTTGTGGAGGTCTACAATTTTTTCTGAGGTCTTGGCTGATTTCTTTTGATTTTCCCATGATGTCAAGCAAAGTTTGAAGGTAGGCCTTGAATACATCCATAGGCACACCTCCAATTGACTCAAATGATGTCAATTAGCCTATCAGAAGCTTCTAAAGCCATGACATAATTTTCTGGAATTTTCCAAGCTGTTTAAAGGCACAGTTGTCTTAGTTTATATAAATTCTGACCCCCCAAAATTGTGATACAGTGAATTATAGATGAAATAATCTGTCTTTAAACATTTATTGTGCATGACACAAGTCATTTTTCCAATGTAGACTCTGCGATGCTGGCCTTTTAGGCAGAGTTCCTCTGTCCAGCGTCTGTTCTTTTGCCCATCTTTATCTTTTATTTTTATTGGCCAGTCTGAGATGTTACTTTTTCTTTGCAACTCTGCCTAGAAGGCCAGCATCCCGGAGTTGCCTCTTCACTGTTGACGTTGAGACTGGTGTTTTGCGGGTACTATTTAATGAATCTGAAAGTTGAGGACTTGTGAGGCGTCTGTTTCTCAAACGAGACATACTAATGTACTTGTCCTCTTGCTCAGTTGTGCACCGGGGCCTCCCACTCCTCTTTCTATTCTGGTTAGGGCCAGTTTGCGCTGTTCTGTGAGATCTTGTGTACGAGATCTTCAGTTTCTTGGCAATTTCTCGCTTGGAATAGCCTTCATTTCTCAGAACAAGAATATACTGACGAGTTTCAGCAGAAAGGTCTTTGTTTCTGGACATTTTGAACCTGTAATCGAACCCACAAATGCTGACGCTCCAGATACTCAACTAGTCTAAAGAAGGGCAGATGTATTGCTTCTTTAATCAGAACAACAGTTTTCAGCTGTGCTAACATAATTGCAAAGGATTTTCTAATGATCAATTAGCCTTTTAAAATGATAAACTTGGATTAGCTAACACAATGTGCCATTGGAACACAGGAGTGATGGTTGCTGATAATGGGCCTCTGTACGCCTATGTAGATATTCCATTCAAAATCAGCCGTTTCCAGCTACAATACTCATTTACGACATTAACAATGTCTACACAGTATTTCTGATCAATTTGATGTTTATTTCTGATCAATTTTAATGGACCAAAAAAATGTGCTTTTCTTTCAAAAACAAGAATTTCTATGTGACCCTGAACTTTTGAACGGTATTGCATAGAATAAAATAAAATAAGGTGCAAAATGCAGAAATAGTTTGCCTATTTTAGGTTTGCGACAAAACAAGCAATTTATAGTGTGGAGCATCATTGTACCATCTAAACCGCTGTGAAATATCTTTTCAGTAACCCAAAATATTGTATTTTTAGCTGTTTGAAGCTGGTGCACAAAACCTAAAGTTAAAAAAAACTCAATTTAAAAATAAATAACAATTAAATTAATTAAACTTAAGGGAAGCATAGAAATAGCGCACATAGAACATATCTACTGCTTCTTAGACCTGCTTTCAGTGAGAATGACAGATCTATAACTCACATTTCAATGTGAATTGAAACAGTTACATATTGTAGCTTTTAATAGTTTTTATTTATTGTTTTTTAAATCACAACAGAATCACAAAATATACATTTACCCCCTTTCCCCAATCTGAAACTTGCTTTCCTTTTCCTATGTCGATCTGTACGTAGCTCCAATCTGTATTAGCCTACAGTCTATATGGTTCAGTAAGTACCATGTCCCCCGCTTTGGTTTCTCTCTATAGTTGTATATTCTTTCCCTTGTCCTTCTTTCTCATTGTTCCCTCTCCCCCCCTTCTCTCTTTCTGTCCTCTCTCCCGCGTCTTATCAGCCCCTCTCTAGCTTGTCTGCCAACTATTTCCCCTCCGTTTCCTTGGTAACGGGGCCATACAGAGCATAGCACTGCAGTGTGTGTGTGTGAGAGAGAGAGAGAGAGAGAGAGAGAGAGAGAGAGAGTGTGTCCAGACTAATGCCACCAATAGCACCAGCTAGAGCTCAACCCAATGCGCACTCGGCAAACACACACCAGCTCGAGCTGCATCCAAGCACAACGCAGCAGCGCCGGTATATCACCAGAAAAGAGGCCGAGAGAAAGAGCGGCAGAGAGAGAGAGGGATGAATAGATCGGGGGAGAGAGAGAGAGTAGTAGATGAAGAGAAGGAAGAGGGAGATATGTTAGGTAGGGAGCGACGGAGGTGCTTATCGAAGGTGTGAGATGAGAGGAGGTATAGAGGGGTAGACGGAGCGCGATGCGGCAGCCGTATCGTAATGAGTGTCTGGTGCAGCGTGCCCTCAGATGCCCCTCCCAGAGAGCCAGCCACGCTGCTGCACACAGGATCAGCCAGGGTGATGCTAGCAACTAGCATTTTGCCTTGCACACACGGTGCAGTACCAAGCTAGCTGCTAAGACAAAGAGATATCTAAGACCAAATGATGAGAGCTTCATATAGGCTTTAAGGTACTGAGCGGATCACACTGCTTTCACTTTCTGTCCTTACCCATTCCGTTTACAGAAGGCTGAAGGATAATGTAACCATTGCACTTGAATGCAAAAATAGTTTTAAAGAGTATTTACTTTTCTCTGGGTGGCCTCTTAGGAGATTTTAGTGCTTGTTGTTTCTCCAGGGAGAATAGGCTTTGGATGGGCCTGGTTGGTGTGATCTCATCTTATTTTGGAGAATTGCACAGCAGGGGTTGATGACTCATACTGACTCTGAAGGCAGTCCGGGAATCTGCTTTGGTGTCCTATGCTAAACATTAACCCACCCACCTTTTTTTCAAGTGATTTTCACATACAGAGAGCACTGGCCAAATGCATTTCATCTTGGGTTTGACATGGTGTGTCACTGTTTGTCTCTGTGTTAGTGTGTGAATGCCTGTGCGTTAAAGATTGTGTTTGTTTGCGTGCAATCTCAAGATGTCGCTGACAGTAAGCCGGCTTGGTTGGGTATGTGTTTGCATGCAGGGTCACTGGTGGTTAGTGTGATGTTCTGATGTACAGGGCAGGGGAGACAGTGTAGGAACATTTTAAATAGAGAGTGTACATAGTGTAAATGACTGCTTTGCCATGTTACCGGGGGAAGCGCGCTCACACACACACACACCCTCAAGCCTGTGGTTAGTGTGACTCACGCAAGATGGGGGGGGGGGTACATCACCCGGCATGACTCAAGGCTGATCAGTTTTTTTTCTGCTCGACACTTGACATATTAACAAGTATACACTCAGCCACAGTGGAGGGAAAGTGATTTTAGTATGGAAACTGTGAGAAGATTAGAGAGGTGAGGAGAAAGATGGAAATATAATGAGATTTTAATGGATGAATATCCAATCGTTTCTGTCACTAGAAATAAACCTGTAACAGTGCACTCCTATTTTCCTCCAAGAATTCAGACAGGCATGGTGCATTACATCATCAACTCATGTCAGCTCAGCTGGTTATTCAGGCCCGAGACGGAAGGCTTACAGTAGGTCCACAGAGAGCCATAGAACCCAGTGAGGCTCCGTCGGTCCTTAGCTCAGCCTTACTGACTCATCAGGAAACACACAGGCCAGCTGAGCACACAGAGTTCACCTCAGTCTAACACGTGTCATATTTATCATGCGTCTGATCGACTCAGAATTTGCCAGCACCGCTCACCTCAGCCCAGTCCAGTATAACTCACACAGGCCTACTTTCAGCTAAGCTCAGCCTGGCAAATCCCCAGCCCATCCCAGCCCAGAATACACCAACCTATCCCAGTGCTAGCTAGTTAGCGTAGCACTACCCTGACGCCCACCCCTCTCTCCTGTCTGTCTGTGTGTCTGTCTCGCCAGCATCAGGCCCTGTATTTGTTCAGCCCTGCCCCCCTCCTGCCTCTGTCCTCAATGCCTCTTATCTGCTGGCAGCATGCTATGCCTGCGTGCTCAGCCATTTATTTTCCTTTCCAGGAACAGCCTGTTCTCTCTCTCTCTCTCTCTCTGGCCTTCATCTTGGCAGGCAGGCATGCGGGCTGAGACAGAAGGCAACGCTATTAGGGCATTAATGCTGGTGCCAGTGGTGCCCATTAGATTGGCAAGGAAGCGCAGAGAGATTGAAGAAGGCTGATATGATCGCGACACGTCGGGTCACGCTTGTCATCACGCTGTTTGACTGACTCGGAGGGCTGGGAGCATATGGAGAGGCAAGCGACTGGGATGCCGTTGTTGGGGGACGACGTTTGTGACATTCGTATGCCGGTTTGACTGCTCTGGTTTGGACTGTCTCATGTCTATGTGAGCGCTGGTGTACAATAACTTTGTTTTCAGCTGTGTGTGTGTGTGTGTGTGTGTGTGTGTGTCCTCCAGGCCAGGGCTGTGCTGTGGCACGGTACATGTTAATGGTTGTTAAGTAGGGTCATCAAGACTGCGACAGTTGCACATGCTCTCAGGCCAAGAAAGACGACTTGTAAAAGACTACACGCTAATACATACAGTGGGGTCAGTGCAAGCATCAAACATCTATTGGCTCGATGTCTACCTCTATAGTGCTTTTTCCCTTTTTGTTCCGTTTACATTTTTGTAAGGTTACTGAGTGAGGTTAGAGGACACGAGGTTACAGGATGTGACTATTAGCGACTAAAACGTTCTGGAAGCGCTTGACAACATATAAATGTTTACCAGCATTTCTCTGTGCCCCTGACACTGATTGCTTAGCAACAGAGCAGAGTGAATGGAGACGGTGGGATTTTTCATCGCAATCCCACATCAAGAGCTCTGCCACGGCGAAAGTCAGATCGCTTTGCAAGTGCCTTGGAAAGACCATTTCTTTCCCAGAATGCAACACCGCCACCCATGGTGCTGATGACGTCACATTTCCCAGAAGCAGCATGGCCCACTAGGGGATCTGACCCTGGCGTGAACACCGTTGACTAACTGTAAGCCTCGACCCCTCTCACCCCCCCCCCCCCCCCCCCCACACACACACACCCGTCTGTCAAAACACAATACATAAGATTTGAGCAGCCAGCCCTGTTCTGAGTGTTCTTACTGTACTGATTAGACTGTATATGTTCACTTGCCAAATCCTTAATCAAGTCTTACTTACAGCTCATGTCCTGTGTGTTATACACAACAATGTTATCAGTTGAATTATGTAGCCACGTTCAACAGTCCCAGTACAGTAAATCACTGTATTACGGTCATGGTCGGTCCTCTGACTCCTGGAGGGCCTTCAGATGAGCTCTGGCCTGTCTCTGGTGTGTGTGTACGTGCGTGCGTGCGTGCAGGACTTGTTGGAGGGTAGAGATCAGCGGGCTGGGGCTGGAGTCAGAGGTTAATGAACTCCCACAGCATGTGAGCGTCGTGCGGTAATGAGGCGAGACAATGGCGGGCCGGCAGGCTGGCCAGAGAGTCACACACACCGAAGGGGGGGGGGACACTTGTACTTTGGCCTGTATCACTCTTCCATAATGAGACTGAGCCAGATTTCATGGTTTGACTACAGATGGGCGTATTTGCGTGTCATTTTGGTTTCCTGTGACTGTTGGATCTGATTATTGAGGTGTGTGTTTGACACAGCTGCTCTTCACTGGTCAGTATGTAAAAAGGCTGACCGACACTGTGTTGGATTGTGTGGGTTTGAAAGTGAAGGATTTTGTCGTCACTTTCTATTGAAGCTTCTGGGCTTTTGCCACTTCAAGGGGTGACACTGAATGATACTATGTTCTCTCCCTGCTCGCTCCTCGTTGTTTGCTGATAACTGAGCCAATACTTGTGTAACCGAGCCTAGCTGGAGTGAAAGAGGAACGCAGTCCGCCGCTCTTCACCAGTGTTTACTCCTCCCCCTGGTACTCGGTGATGGGCTGGGAGAGGGAAAGAGAGAGAAGGGATCTATGGAGGGACGGAGGAGAGGAGAGGGACGGTTAAGACCGAGAGAAAAGAAGATATCGTTATTAAGAGAAGGGAAGACTAGGTGAGATGGAGAACAAAGGGAGGGCGGAGAGAAAAGACGGTTGAAGAGTGAGACGAGAGGAAGAGAGGAAGTTGAGAGTAAAACGAAGGGAGAAAAGGTTGTTGTTTTAGAGCCGGTGAGGGGATGAGGTGTACTGTACTCTCCAGGGTCTGATGAGTTCTGACCTGTATCGTGATAAAGTATCAGTGCCCGGTCGGAACACCACGTCACTGGGACCCTGAGGGCTCAGATTCCTACACACACACACAACACACACACACAACCCCAACCTGACCCAAATAACCTCCCCAGCAGAGATACAAAGGCTAGGAGACCGTAACATAAATAAATGTTTATGCTCTTCTCTGTGCATATTCTGACTTTAAGCATGAGGATAGCGTGCTATTGGAATAAATGTAGACATGTATCTACAGATTCGCCATATTCAGACCTTGGTGTGTTTCTGTAGAGCTGACTAAGACTTGTGGCCAGTTCTACGGACACTAGTCCTGGACTAAAAAGTAAGTTCAATTGAGAATCTTTTGAAAATGCTTTTTAGTCCAAGACTAGTGTTAATCTGTGTCCGTAGAACCGGCACAGGGGCGGCAGGTAGCCTAGCGGTTAGAGCGTTGGGCCAGTAACCGGAAGGTTGCTAGATCGAATCACTGAGCTGACAAGGTAAAAATATGTCGTTCTGCCCCTGAACACGGAGGTTAACGCACTGTTCCTAGGCCGTCATTGTAAATAAGAATGTGTTCTTAACTGACTTGCCTAGTTAAATAAAGGTAAACAATTCATTCAAATCTGTGTCTGGGAAACCACCCCTTGGTGTTCTAGAGGTGTTGGATCGGAGCCTTTTTGTTACGCAGTATTATTATTAGGATTAGTATTGAACAAGGTCGTTCACCGTGTGTGGTATTGGATTTGGACATGATGTGCTAATATGGCTACGTTTACACAGGCAGCCCAATTCTGATCATTTCCCCCCCCGCTAATGAGTCTTTTCGCCAATCACATCAGATCTTTTTCCAGAGCTGATCTGATTGGTCAAAAGACCAATTAGTGAAGAAGAAAACAAAAAATATCTGAATTGGGCTGCCTGTGTAAACGCAGCCTATGTGATACGTGGCGTTAGTGTCAGTGAGCTTTTCACATAGTTGCGTGCAGCAGAGGAATGTGTACTCCCAGGCCCATTCAGACACACACATCCCTAGAGAAGCACATGGACACGATGTGCTTTAACACAGCCTTGCCTAGCAGGGGGAAATGCCAGCCAGGGGCCATTGTTACTCTACTAATACTCAAAGGACTGTTTCCAGTCCAGTACAGATGAGGTTGGAACATTAGCTGAGTAGTTACATGCTCACTGTCCTGTCCTCCACAGGACCAGCTAGTTAAGAGTTTTGAAGTACCGTCTTGTGAAGACGATGGCCCATCTCTCTCTCCGCATTAAAGTTTTTAGAACAGTCAGGGTTTATAGTAATGTGTGACCCGTAATGTAGAATTGTAGCCGGCCGACACAGCAGTGTTTAAGTCACAGAGAAATCACTGGGACGCTGACTGTCTCTATACAGAACCACGGGACTGTGAGTGAGTACAGTAACCTATATGGTTCCCCATGGAGTGGAATTTCATCCCTACGAACAACCAGTGAAGGGGTTAAGTAACCGTACACACAGCAGAGCCTTACTACTGCCACTGCTCACCTCCTAAAGCCTCTTACCTGATTGGTGGGTAAAGGGTTCCGCCCACTGATGATATGGTACAGGCTCAATGGAATGGGGGTGGCAACATGGCTGCCATACCCGGCCATCATGGCTTAAAGGTACAGCGTTTAGTTTCACAGCGCAGTGCGTGCTTCACACCCAGTCTAGTGTCTTAAAGGGGAACTGTGCCTAACGTCTTAAAGGGGAAATGCACTTTCTGATTTGGCCTAGTTTTTTAGCTTGCTCCTCAAGAAATGCTGGCGGCCATGACAGAAGCCAAACGTGAGTTGGCTTATGGTGGGGTTTGATGTGGGTGTGTTTCTTGGGTGTGTCCTTGCCCCCACCAACACACACCATAGTGTACCACAGTATGAGTCATAATACCCATAAAACCTAGCAATCAAACAGGGAAATGGTTCCAATACTTCTTTCCACCGTACATTTTTTTGCCATAGGAGATTTTAGAAACACTTAAAAATAAGGGCTGTGTTTTGTGTAGGCTTACCCTGGCATGACGATTTGATAATCATGTAAATCTCTCTCGGACAAGTTGACTTTTATCAGTATATTCGGCTCTATTTACTCTCAGATTCGAAAATGCTAATTAGCATCAAAGTAGACATGCAAAACTACAAATCCCTGCAAGCTCCTGCATGTCATCTCTAGCTGACTATTCTGTTCCCCACTCAATCACAACAAACACTTCTCCTGCAGGTTGAGTTCAATAACTACAGGCAGATGTATGGTGAGATAGATATGCTAAACGGTGTTCTGATAACTTTCAAATGTGGTAACAGTTCCATGTAGAATGGTGGTCAACAACTCTTTTCTGAGTCAAGATCCCTTTCATTAGTCAACAAGCAAGCCGAGATCTACCGCTCAGATCTCTTTTAAATGTCACATTAACCTAATAAAAACAGTTCTGTAGGAATGAGATTTGCGCAGTACATTATCACAGCATATTAACTATATGCCTGCTAATATTGTTCTTCTCAGACCATATTATATTTCAAAATAAAAGATGTTTCCGACTTGAAATTCCGTGTTGGATGAAACGCACTGAATTCGGAAGTATGACATTTCCGAGTTCCCAGTTGTTTTGAACACAGCATTGGTCTCAGCGGAGGGAGAGAGCAGCAGAGGGGTCCGTCTTTCACAGTCCCTGCTCTCACCTTCCTTTCCCCTAGTGAGATTGACCAGAAAGAGGGGGCACCGTCTTCCACCTGATGGCGAAACTCGAGTCGCACCTCATCTGCCTCATGCACAAATTCATGTTGTTTCTGTGACCCCAAAGTTAAATATTCCTTGCTACTAAAATAGACACGAAGAGCTGCTGATAATAATAATAACACAGGGCTATCGATACACTTGACTACTCATTTCATTGCCGCTGCAGTGGAAGTAGGGAGAAGCACGTGGTATGTTTTGTAATAGTGTTGAATAAAAACTTAGTCCATGAACTCACTCATAAAAACTGCAGCACTTTGCTGTATTCTTTGACAGTCTCTCGTATCAAACTTTGCTGGGGTGGTGGAAGCTGTTGGCACGGTGATTTGGACTATCCGATTGGCCAGCGCAGTAGGCACACTCGATTTAGCCACAGATAACACTTTGCCTACCCGGTTCACAGGGCTTCTGAACAATAGCGCACCACAAATACAAAAAAAAAGGAACGCAAGCCTTTGATGTTGGCTTTTCTACAGAAATGTTTGGTGATCGACTAGGAATGCCTTGAAGATCGACCAGTCGATCGCCCGGTTTGTGACCACTGATGTAGAATAAACAACCCTTTACATAATACCATAGAAGCAGTGTCATCTTTCATTGTCATGCCCAGCTGATACAGACACTGTGCCTATCTGCATTTTGTCTGGTGGTAATGGGGCTACCTTGGCAAACATGTCAGAGTGGTCATACCTTCCTTTGTGGTGTCCCATATACAACAGGAGTTCCCTGACCCTGGTGGAGAATATACAGGTTGTCTTCCTCCCCATATCGACTGACACCAATTCAATAATTTAAAAAAAAGACAATACGTAAAAATTGTCTAGTTGTCTGCCCATCTGTCAGTCTGGACTTCATCTTGTTTCCATGTGCTGGCTCCATACATGTTTCTAGGAACACTGTTCAGTTAGGCCTTTACGATGGCATGTCCTTTCCATTTGAGTCGAGGGAGACTGGCAACAATAGAGGAGGTGTCCGAAGGTTACTGGTGTCACATTACACACTTTTATTCTTGTCTGACAAGCTGTGAAAATGCCAAGTGAACAGTGAATAAAATCATTTGGGGAGGTTGCTAAACCATTGCAATCACATTGCTGGTTATGATACCCACCTTTGCTCCTTCTGGTAGGTCCCAGCATCCATCCATGACCAGGGGATCAGTCGGGAACCCAGCTGTGCACTTTGTCTAACAGAAAAACAGGGTCAACGATTGTCATCATCCCTCATTTATAAACATTCTGGAAGCTAATTCTAAGCTTTACATTTGTAGACTGACTGGGTCCAGATTGGATTAGATTCAGACCGGTGACGCCGTTACACTATCCAACCAACTGTGACATGTTTTATAATGGTCCTGGGTTGGTTTAAGTTTGTTGCTGCCAGTTAGTACACAGTTGAGATGAGTTAGCTAGTTAGTACCAACATAGCTGCATCCAAAATGAATTTGTGCTCTAGACATGGCTTGTACTTCAGAGGCTAATGCGACTGTTCAGTGTAAATTACACTAATTTAGAGTGGCATGGAAATAGAATGGCATTGCTTAAGTAGGTAAATAAGTAGGAAACAACTTTGCCATAAGATGTCATTATGTTGCCATTAATGTTAGCAAAAGTTTGTCAAAAATAGCTAGCTAGCAATGCTAATGTTAGCTAGCTAATATACGGTGGTCGCCTAAATCTTAGTTAGCTGGCTAAACTTATACTGCATCGAAAGTCAATCTGGCAACATCACAATCATGATGATCGTGATGGTGATGTTATCGTGTTTCATAGGCAAAACCTACCTCAATACAACTCGGATAACGTTAGCTAGCTAGCTAGTTAGGTAGCTATCTAGCTAATGTCAGCTATGCTGGTGATAATAATAATATTTGACCTTTTATATAACTAGGCAAGTAAGTTAAGAACAAATTCTTATTTACAATGATGGCCTACACCAGCCAAACCCGGACGACGCTGGGCCAATTGTGCGCCGCCCTATGGGACTCCCAATCACGGCCGGTTGTGATACAGCCTGGATAGTGATAATGATTATCAAAATATACATAACCAGCAGTCTGTCTAGCTACCAGTATACTCACCACCACTGGTGACCAACGAAATCCAACCACCTATTCTGCATGATATAGGGTCCTTCGGCAGGGCATACAAACCATAGTGGTTAGCTGGGGGGGGATGTAACAACCGAGCCCCATTCAATAAAGAAAAGCGAAGTAGGCGGAGGTGCAATTTGCACCAAAAGGGGAGGTAATTTGTTGACATAATTGTATTCCAAACCCAACCTTCATTTGCTCGCACTGAGGTCCCAAACACCATTTTAGACGAGACTGACCTTATGATCATATTTACAATTTGTAGTCAATTTTGACACTAGAATAAATGTTTCTGACTCATATCGATGCAGTTTAAGGGAATTAGTTGTTTTTTTAGGGGCAGTCACTCTTTTAAGGGCAGTCTTGAGAGGTGTGTGTTCTTACTGTAACCGACTGTTAAACATCCCTGCCTTCTCTCCTCAGGCTATGGTGGCCTGTTACCCAGGTAACGGCACGGGGTACATCCGTCACGTGGACAACCCTAACGGTGACGGCCGCTGCATCACCTGCATTTACTATCTCAACAAGAACTGGGATGTCAAGGTACAATAGAAAATTGAGTCTCATACATCAAGAAATAAGTCTCTCATTGTTGCTGTTTGTTATAGACCCCCCCAGCCCCCAGCTGTGCCCTGGACACCATATGTGAATTGATTGCCCCCCATTTATCTTCAGAGTTTGTACAGTTAGGTGACTAACTAAACTGGCATATGCTTAACACCCCGGCCGTCCTGCAATCGAAGCAAGAAGCCCTCAATCTCACACAAATGATCTAGGAACCTACCAGGTACAACCCTAAATCCATAAACACGGGCACCATCATAGATGGCATCCTGACCAACCTGACCTCTAAATACACTTCCTCTATCTTCAACCAGGATCTTAGCAATCACTGCCTCATTGCCTGGGTCTGTCAAACGCTCCCTAAAACACTTCAGCGAGCAGGCCTTTCTAATCGACCTGGCCCGGGTATCGTGGAAGGATAAAGACCTCATCCCATCAGTAGAGGATGCCTGGTTATTCTTTAAAAAGTGCTCTCCTCATCATCTTAAATAAGCATGCCCCATTCAAAAAAATGTAGAACTAAGAACAGATAAAGCCCTTGGTTCACTCCAGACTTGACTGCCCTTGACCAGTACAAAAACATCCTGTGGCGTACTGCATTAGCATCAAATAGCCTCCGCGATATGCAACTTTTAAGGGAAGTTAGGAACCAATATACACAGTCAGTTAGGAAAGCAAACCGAAATTTGCATCCTGTAGCACAAACTCCAAAAAGTTTTGGGATACTGGAAAGTCCATGGAGAATAAGAGCACCTCCTCCCAGCTGTCCACTGCGCTGAGGCTAGGAAACAATGTCACCACCAATAAATCTACGATAATCGATCATTTCAATAAGCATTTTTTCTACGGATGGCCATGCTTTCCACCTGGTTACCCCTACCCCGACCAACAGCTCTGTACCCCCCACAGCAACTTGCCCAAGCCCCCCCCCCCCCCCCCCCCCCACTTCTCCTTCACCCAACTCCAGATAGCTGATGTTCTGAAAGAGCTACAAAACCTGGACCCCTACGAATCAGATGGGCTAGACAATTTGGACCCTCTCTTTCTAAAATTATCCGCCGCAATTGTTGCAACCCCTATTACTAGCCTGTTCAACCTCTCTTTCGTATCGTCTGAAATCCCTAAAGATTGGAAAGCTGCCCCCTATTTAAAGCGGGAGACACTCTAGACCCAAACTGTTACAAACCTATACCTATCCTGCCCTGCCTTTCTAAAGTCTTCGAAAGCCAAGTTAACAAACAGATCACCGACCATATAGAATCCCACCGTACCTTCTCCGCTATGCAATCTGGTTTCCGAACTGGTCATGGGTGCACCTCAGCCACGCTCAAGGTCCTAAACGATATCATAACCGCCATCGATAAAAGACAGTACAGTGCAGCCGTCTTCATCGACCTGGCCAAGGCTTTTGACTCTGTCAATCACCGCATTCTTATTGCCAGACTCAACAGTAGGTGAACTCGCCTGGTTCACCTACTGTCAAATCGGAGGGCCTGTTGTCCGGACATCTGGCAGTCTCTATTGGGGTGCCACAGGGTTCAATTCTCGGGCCGACTCTTTTCTCTGTATATATCAATGATGTCGCTCTTGCTGCTGGTGATTCTCTGATCCACCTCTACGCAGATGACACCATTCTGTATACTTCTGGCCCTTTTTTGGACACTGTGTTAACAAACCTCCAGACGAGCTTCAATGCCATACAACACTCCTTCTGTGGCCTCCAACTGCTCTTAAATGCAAGTAAAACTAAATACATACTCTTCAACCGATTGCTGCCCGCCCGCCTGACTAGCATCACTACTCTGGACGGTTCTGACTTAGAATATCTGGACAACTACAAATACCTAGGTGTCTGGTTATACTGTAAACCCTCCTTCCAGAATCACATTAAGAATCTCTAATCCAAAATTAAATCTAGAATCGGCTTCCTATTTTGCAATAAAGCCTCCTTCACTTTTGCTGCTAAACATACCCTCGTAAATCTGATCCTACCAATCCTAGACTTTGGCGATGTCATTTACAAAATAGCCTCCAACACTCTACTCAACAAATTGGATGTAGTCTATCACAGTGCCATCCGTTTTGTCACCAAAGCCTCATATACTACTCACCACTGCGACCTGTATGCTCTCGTTGGCTGGCACTCGCTTCATATTCGTCGCCAAACCCACTGGCTCCAGGTCATCTATAAGTCTTTGCTAGGTAAATCCCCGCTTTTTTTCAGCTCACTGGTCACCATAGCAACACCCACCCGTAGCACGCGCTCCAGCAGGTATATTTCACTGGTCATCCAAAAAGCCAACTCCTCCTTTGGCCGCCTCTCCTTCCAGTTCTCCGCTGCAAATGACTGGAACGAATTGCAAAAATCACTGAAGCTGGAGACCTAAATCTCCCTCACTAACTTTAAGCATCAGCTGTCAGAGCAGCTTACCGATCATTGCACCTGTACACAGCTCATCTGTAAAGGCCACCCAACTACCTCATTCCCATATTGTTATTTCTTTTTGCTTTTTTTCACCCCAGTATCTCTACTTGAACATCATCTGCACACCTATCACTCCAGTGTTAATGCTCAATTGTAATTATTTCGCCTCTATGGCCTTTTTATTGCCTTACCTCCCTAATCTTACTACATTTGCACACACTGTATATATATTATTTATATTATGTTATTGACTGTATGTTTGTTCATCCCATGTGTAACTCTGTGTTGTTTTTGTCGCACTGCTTTGCTTTATCTTGGCCAGGTCGCAGTTGTAAATGAGAACTTGTTCTCAACTGGCCTACTTGGTTAAAATACATCTGATATACTGTACTTTACAGTGCCACCAGCTTTTCCTGCCTCTCTAACCTCAAGGCTATGGATAAGACACTGTGCATCCAACAGGAAACCTATTTGTGTGTGTGGTCAGGTTCAAGGAGGTCTGCTGCAGATCTATCCAGAGGGGAAGAGTGTGGTGGCCAACATAGAACCGCTGTTTGACCGTCTGCTTATCTTCTGGTCCGACCGCAGGAACCCACACGAGGTTAAGCCAGCCTACGCTACACGGTGAGTAACCACTGTGACCACAGATGCAGCCACGCACCCAAGAAAGGGTATATACGGACACGCTTGGTGCCCAAATTGATGACGTATGTCGCGTAGCTGAGAGTCGAGGACGGATTGGCTTCAGTCAGTTCCGTCTGTCGTCCTGATGAGCCCTTCCCAGCCAGCTAATTTATGCATGTAGCTAGAAAGTTCAGTGAGAATTTTAAACTTGTCTGCCGAAGTTATGACTTGGGAGAGTGTTCCGAATCTTTTTTTGTAGACGTTAATGCCGTAGTTGCACATTTTCGGTGAAAACCATGCTTTACCTGTCAGCGTATCCAATATCAGGCCAGGATATCTAGCTACTTCCCTCTCCGCACTGCCATACAGCAGTGCTCGTCGAGCTGGGGCAAAGGACATTGTGTGCAACTCTCCCCGTTGAGCAGTAACGTTAGACTGTATCATGGTGACATCCAGATGGTTACTACCGAGGCAGTATTACAAGTTCTTCTTGTGTAGGCTGCTATTCTACTCTAAGTAAAATCAAGTGGGATGGAACAAATTGGCTACATGAACTCCCTCCAGCAACGTGGTACAGCTGCCGGATGGGAAGCAGCTACATAGCACCTCAATACAACACCGTTGCAATGGTCATTTGCACCTGCTTGTCGTCACGTTAGCTAATTGGCTTGTCACGGTGACATTCAGATGGTGACCAACACTACAAGTAATTTCTCCCTCGCCAATCAAAATCACTGTTGTTGCCAGCATAAATTAGCTAGTTCCGAAGGGCACATCAGGATGACTGACTGAACCTATCCACTCGACTCAGCTACGTGACATACGTCATCAGTTTGGGCACCAGGCGTTCCCGTATGGCCTCTCCCAACACACACACACACACACACACACACACACACACACACACGCACGCTGACATAGACTCACACTGGGTCAGATAGGTGACACAGTATGTACACTTACATAGTCACTGCATGCTCACTAAGACGCACTGTATTCAATCACACACACACACAATTAAAAACTGTAATATCTTGTGTTTCACCGAGTCGTCGTGGCCGAACGACGGCATGGATAAAATTCAGCTGGCAGGGTTTACGCTGAATCGGCAAGATAGAACAGATGCCTCCGGTAAGACGAGGGGTGGCGGTCTGTGTAGATTTGTAACAGCTGGTGCACAAAATCTAATATTAAGGAAGTCTCGAGGTTTTGGCCCCCTGAGGTAGAGAATCTCATGATAAGCTGTAGACCACGTAGCTGTCTATTTACCACCACAAACCGATGCTGGCACTAAGTCCACACTCAATGAGCTGTATAAGGCCATAAGCAAACAGGAAAACGCGCATCCAGAGGTGGCGCTCCTAGAGGCTGGGGACTTAAAGAAGTCAATAAAGAAGTGGTCCGATGACGCAGATGCTAAGCTACAGGACTGTTTTTCTAGCACAGACTGGAAAATGTTCCGGGATTCTTCCGATGGCATTGAGAAGTACACCACATCAGTCACTGGCTTCATCAATAAGTTTATTGATAGCGTCATCCCCACAGTGACCTTACGTACATACCCCCCCCGGAAGCCATGGATTACAGGCAACATGCTGGTTGGATGTGACGGGGCTTACAAACTATTACAGACTACAAAGGGAAGCACAGCCCGAGCTGTGACACGAGCTTACCAGAAGAGCTAAATTAATTATATGCTTTCTTTGAGGCAAGCAACACTGAAGCATGCATGAGAGTTTCAGCTGTTCCAGACGACTGTGTGATCACGCTCTCCGTGGCCGATGTGAGTAAGACCTTTTAAACAGGTCAACATTCAGATGGATTACCAGGACGTGTACTCAGAGCATGCGCTGACCAACTGTCAAGTGTCTTCACTGACATTTTCAACCTCTCCCTGACTGAGTTTGTAATACCAACATGTTTCAAGCAGACCACCATAGTCCCTGTGCCCAAGAACACTAAGGTAACCTGCCTAAATGACTACTTACCCGTAGCACTCACGTACGTAGCCATGAAATGCTTCGAAAAGCTGGTGATGGCTCACATCAACACCATTATCCCAGAAACCCTAGATCTACTCCAATTTGCATACCGCCCCAACAGATCCACAGATGATGCAATCTCTATTGCACTCCACACTGCCCTTTCCCACCTGGACAAAAGGAACACCTATGTGAGAATGCTTTTCATTGACTACAGCTCAGCGTTCAGCACCATAGTGCCCACAAAGCTCATCACTAAGCTAAGGATCCTGGGACTAAACACCTCCCTCTGCAACTGGATCCTGGACTTCCTGACGGGCCGCCCCCAGGTGGTAAGGGTAGGTAACAACACATCTACCACACTGATCCTCAACACGGGGGCCCCTCAGGGGTGCATGCTCAGTCCCCTCCTGTACTCCCTGTTCACCCATGACTACGTGGCCAAGCACGACTCCAACACCATCATTAAGTTTGCCAACGACACAACAGTGGTAGGCCTGATCACCAACAAAGATGAGACAGGTCATGAGACAGGTCAGAGACCTGGCCATGTGGAGCCATAATAACTACCTCTCCCTCAACGTGATCAAGACAAAGGAGATGACTGTGGACTACAGGAAAAAGAGGACAGAGCATGTCCCAATTCTCATTGACAGGGCTGTAGTGGAGCAGGTTGAGAGCTGTCAACATCACTAACAAACTATCATATTACCCCTAACGAAAATGAAAAATTAACAATAATAATCATGGTCCAAACACATCAACACCGTTGTGAAGAGGGCATGACGAATCTTATTTGGCATGGGTCCTCAGATCCTCAAAAGGTTCTACAGCTGCACCATCGAGAGCATCCTGTCTGGTTGCATCACTGCCTGGTATGGCAACTGCACGGCCTCCGACCATCTGGCACTACAGAGGGTAGTGCGTACGGCCCAGTACATCACCGGGACCAAGCTTCCTGCCATCCAGGATCTCCCTTCAGATGAAGGCCCTAAAAATGGCCACATACTCCAGCCACCCTAGTCATAGACTGTTTCTCTCTGCTACTGCATGGCAAGCGGTACCGGAGTCTAGGTACAAAAGGCTTCGTAACAGCTTCTACCCCCAAGGCATAAGACTCCTGGACAGCTAATCAAATGCCTACTCAGACTATTTGCATCCCTCCCTCCCCCCTCTTTTACACTGCTGCTACTCCTTATTATCTATGCATAATCGCTTTAACTCTACCTACATGTACATATTACCTCAATTACCTCAACTAACCCGTGCCCCCGCACATTGACTCTGTACCAGTACTCTCTCTATATAGCCTCGCTACTGTTATTTTACGGCTGCTCTTTAGCTATTCGTTTTTTAAAAACATTTTTTACTTATCCATTTTTTTACTGAACACTTATTTGTCTTAAAACTGCATGGTTGGTTAAGGGCTTGTAAGTTAGCATTTCACTGTATTTCACTGTGTATTTCACTGTGTGTCTACACCTGTTGTATTCGGCGCATGTGACAAATACATTTCATTTGGATGTGTGCCACATGGTTTGAACATAACCACATCCACTCACCACCCCCACACTTCTTCTCTCTGCCGAGCCCTTACAACCTCTAACCCACTTTACTTCCTTCACACACAGCACAGGACAGTATATGTTCACTAAAGGCTCCTAATGTTGTTGGGGAAACTTTGACCTGCTCTATTAAAGGGATACTTTGGATTTGTCAGATGAACTCATTGGATACCATTTTTATGTCTCGGTATCCAGTATGAAGGAAGTTAGAGGTAGCTTAGCGACTCAATGCTACTTAGCGTTAGCGCAATGACTGGCAGTCTATGGTATCTACTAGCATGCACTAACGCTAGTTAGCAACTTCCTTCAAAACTGCACGCAGAGACATAAGAATGGTTTCCGCGAGTTCATCGGACTCTGGAGAAGTAGATAAAAGGCTTTGTTGCCAAAATCCCGACGTATCCCTTTAACAGATTATAGATCCACTCTCATGCTGATGATCCACTGTTGAGAGAAGTATGAACTCAGCCAAAGCCTATTCAGACTCCTGCCTGATGTTGTGATCATGCACAAGATTGTTTTCATCTACGTGCTGAATCCTGGAATGCATTAGTCAGAAGAACACCACAAAAATGTGACACGTCATTGGCTTGATTCTAGTTCATTAGTTAGTCCTCTCCTCTCTGTCTGACAGCTGGGGGGTGAGGTGGGGCTCAGGACAGGAAGAACGTATTTCCTGACTGGGATTGGGTTCAGGGGTGGAGGGAGGGAGGGAGGAGGGCGGTAGGGGGGCAGTCGTCGGTTCAATTGCAGCTCTCGGGCTTGAGGGAGAGAGACAGGAATAAACAACACAACCCCACTGAGAAGCCTCACAGGAGAGGCAAGAACCCTCACTTAACCCTCCACTGCCAGAGGCAAGAACCCTCACTTAACCCTCCACTGCCAATACAGTATACTATGCATTTGGAAAGTATTCAGACCCCTTGACTTTTTCCACATTTTGTTACATTACAGCCTTATTCAAAAATGGATTAAATTGTTTTTTTTCCCTCATCAATCTACAAAAACGTTTTTTAAATTTTTTATGTTTGCTAATTTATAAAAGACGGAAATACAATATTTGCATAGGTATTCAGACCCTTTACTCAGTACTTTGTTGAAGCACATTTGGCAGTGATTACAGCCTCAAGTGTTCTTTGGTATGACGCAACAAGCTTGGCACACCAGTATTTGAGGAGTTTCTCCCATTCTTCTCTGCAGATCCTCTCAAGCTGTGTCAGGTTGGATGGGGAGCGTCGCTGCACAGCTATTTTCAGGTCTCGCCAGAGATGTTCGATCGGGTTGTAGTCCGGGCTCTGGCTGGGCCACTCAAGGACATTCAGAGACTTGTCCCGAAAGCCACTCCTGCGTTGTCTTGGCTGTGTGCTTAGGGTCATTGTCCTGTTGGAAGGTGAACCTTCGCACCCAGTCTGAGGTCCTGAGTGTTCTGAAACAGGTTTTCATCAAGGATCTCTTTGTACTTTGCTCCATTCATCTTTTCTTTGATCCCGAATAGTCCCTGATGCTGAAAAACATCCCCACAGCATGATGCTGCCACCACCATGCTTCATCATAGGGATGGTGCCAGGCTTCCTCCAGATGTGACTCTTGGCATTCAGGCCAAAGAGTTCAATCTTAGTTTCATCAGACCAGAGAATCTTGTTTCTCATAGTCTGAGAGTCCTTTAGGCGCCTTTTTGTAAACTCCAAGTGGGCTGTCATGTGCTTTTACTGAGGAGTGGCTTCCGTCTGGACACTCTACCATAAAGGCCTGTCAGATGGAGTGCTGTAGAGATGGTTATCCTTCTAGAAGATTATCCCATCTCCACTGAGGAACTCTGGAGCTCTGTTAACGTAACCATCATGTTCTTGGTCACCTCCCTGACCAAGGCCCTTCTCCCCCCGATTGCACAGTTTGGTCGGGCGGCTTAGCTCTAGGAAGAGTCTTGGTGGTTCCAAACTTCTTCCATTTAAGAATGATGGAGGCCACGGTGTTCTTGGGGACCATCAATGCTGCAGAAATGTTTTGGTCCCTTCCCCAGATCTGTGCCTCAACACAATCCTGTCTCGGAGCTCTGCGGACAATTCCTTCGATCTCATGGCTTGGTTTTTGATCTGACGTGCACTGTCAACTGTGGGACCTTATATAGACAGGTGTGTGCGTTTCCAAATCATGTCCAATCTATTGAATTTACCACCAATCAAGTTGTTGAAACATCTCAAGGATGATCAATGGAAACAGGAAGCACCTGGACTCAATTTCGAGTCTTACAGCAAAGGGTCTGATAACTTATGTAACTTTCTTTTTTTTTATACATTTGCAAAAATAAAAAATAAACTGTTTTCACTTCGTCTTTATGGGGTATTGTGTGAGATTGATGCGGGAAAAAATGTATTTAATCCATTAGAGAAGGCTGTAACGTAACAAAATGTGGAGAAAGTCAACGTGTCTGAATACTTTCCCAAATGCACTGTATAGCACAAGCCTCTCCTACTCTGTACTGTACTATACTGTACTGAATTGGTCTGTACTTGCTCCTGAGCTGAGAATCTGTGTTGTCAGTCTGATCAGATCTGTGTGTTACAGCTATGCCATCACTGTCTGGTACTTTGATGCCAAGGAGCGGGCCGAGGCCAAAGAGAAGTACAGATTGGGTGAGTTACAGTTCTGACTGTCTGACTTACATGTAATAGTGTGCCTGAAACGGTTTATGCACTTTGTACAGTCCACTTTTCAAACAGTATTTAGACTCGTCTCCTCTGCCATTTCTTGTTTCCATAGCAACCGGACAGAAAGGTGTTCAAGTGCCCGTCACTCAAAACAACAAAACCTAAATCCCGTCCAATCCCGTCCAACCCCCCCCCCCCCCCCCCCCCCCCCACGAGTGCTTTCTGGATGTGCATGTGCCTACCCGCGCTGCTATTGGACATTTTATTCTGAGGGGAGACGCTGTAAACCTAGCAGGCCCTGCCCACTCTGTCTCTTGTCAGTCGTCTGAAACAGCTCTTGATTGGCTGTGAGGAAATACGGCAGCATCTGATTGGGCGGTTGAGGGAAAGGGGGCGGAGATGGAACACGGTGGAATCAGTTGGTGAGAAGAGCGAGGCAGGGTCAGACTAACTCAGGTGGCGTAAGGGCCGAAGAGGATGAAGATGACTCATCTTCATCAGAGAAGTTTTAAAAAATAATTTGAGACAAGAAACCGATTGGACCGGCTCTTGTTTTTCAGTTTTTGCCCTTTCAATAATCATCGCTGTTTATATTATAATCAGAAAGCAATCTTCTCTGCTCAGCTCAGTCAAAAGATGAGGGCATTTTGTCCAATCAGAAAGCAGGCCTAAGGAGACAGGAGCACCCTCTGTATGGTCGGAGGAAAACGATTGCATCCGGTTTTCAGGGGAAATGGAAAGCGAGCCTGTGACGCGACTTCCACTTTTGGACGTTAGCAATCTTAACTCCTCCTCCAAATGTACTAGATTGGTTCAACAGTGCAGAAGAGAACCTCCCCCAACATTTTTTTTCTTTCTTCTCTACCATCAGGTTAGAACAGGACAGTTAGGGAAATGTGTTTGGAGGTCCTGACCATCACACACATCGTGACACATCCAGCATGTTGCCTCAGCTACATCCAGCCATCAATCAACAACGCGCCGTTAAAGAGGAAGTGACCTCACAGGAAATGATCCTTTACATATCATACAGCAGGGTGGCATTCAGCTTCTCCCAGCAGTCATGTTGCTGGAGAAACTGTTAGGGTTAGCCACCTGCCACCAGCGTACAGAGAAGACTGAAGACTCTCTTTAACGCAGAGAAGACTGAAGACTCTCTTTAACGCAGAGAAGACTGAAGACTCTTTAACCTAGAGAAGCATGAAGACTCTATTCAACTCGACTTTTAACTCGACTAGTCCAACAGATAAAGTGCTTTCACGGCCTCCTCAATAATGTTTGTTTGTTCGTGCGACAGCCAGTGAGAATCGAAGGGGTGTGCCATGTCGGGAACGCAATGTAACAATTCCAAGAACGTGTTTTTGTTTGTGAAACGTTTTGAAGGCGGCGCCGACGCAAAGCTCACACAGACACTTCCACAAAAACACTGGAACCTGTGCAAGCCGTCAGTGGGTCGGGTCGAAACAGGGTTTGCTGAATGTTTCTAGGGTGTATTTTGTTGACGTGTGTACGACTGTGTGCATCTGTGTACGTGCGTGAGGGAGTGTAAAGAAGATGTACTGTACAAGCAAACCTGTTTCTAGTACCTTAGTGGTCCCAATTGCACCTGTATGCCCCAACCCTACTGGTACCAAGACTAGAGGCTGCATCAGCACTATCAACATCACCTACAGTGCATTCTGGTCTACTCACACATACAATCGATTGGACACGGTTTACCACGACATCTGAATTTAACCTGACCCCAAACCCTCAGTCAACCTTGTTCAATTCCACAGAAGCAAACGTTAATGCACAGGAGGGTCTGTGTGAAAGACCAGAAGTCTCCACAAGAATAGTAAACAAACAGAAATTTGACCAACTGGGGACATTTTGTGAGTCCCCATAAGTATAGTTCTACGGGGTTAAGGTTTGAATTATGGTTAGGGGTTAAGGTTAGGTTTTGGGGTTATGGGTTAAGGTTAGGTTTTGGGGTTAGGGGAGGGAAAATAGGATTTTGAAAGGGAATCTGTTTTGTGTCCCCACAAGGCTAGTTAAACATGACTGTTTGTGCATGTGTGCACCCTGGCCTTGAATGGGGGTGAGGATGCGCTTGACTTTGTGTGTGTGTGTGTGTGTGTGTGTGTGTGTGTGTGTGTGTGTGTGTGTGTGTGTGTGTGTGTGTGTGTGTGTGTGTGTGTGTGTGTGTGTGTGTGTGTGTGTGTGTGTGTGTGTGTGTGTGTGTGTTACAGACTGGGTAAGAGAGAAGTAAAAAATATCACTTTTCAGAAATGCTATCTGTAAATGATAACAATGGAAATGTAGAAAATGCTTTTATGCTGTGGATAATATGGTTATTGAGATGCAATAGTAACAAACAATGAGAACAAAAAAAGTTGCCTAATTTTTTTTCTGAATTTTGCAGTATTTAATTAAAATGTGTTTTTGTATAAGAAGACTTGTTATTTTGCCTTCTTGAATATGGAGTACTGCTTTCTGATTCTGGACAGTCACTGATATCACACAGAGCATGGACCTTCACACTGTGGACGTTCAGGGGAATTATGGATGCTATTTACACACACACACACACACACTGAGGCCATACAGTAAGAAGTCCAATCTCTAACCACAATTCTGCAGCCATTTCCTCTCCCAGACCTGTCTCAGCAGGAGCAATGGAGGAAAGAACAGGGAGGTATAACGATGGAACGAATGGCAAGAGACAGAGAAACCGAGAGAGGAATACAAAACTGTGGTAAGGTTGGCAGATTGTATGTCACTAAAGAGTTGAGGAGATTACAATGTGGTCACACATTGCAATCGCACATTGTTTTGAAGAACGGAGTGAACTCGAGGGTTCCATTCCAAATGACACCCTATTCCCTATGCAGTGCACTATTTTTGACCAGTAGTGCACAAGGGAATAGGGTGCCATTTGGGACGTAGTCTATGAGATCCCCTTAATCTGCCCCTCCCCCTATACTAACCCCATACCTGCTCCTCCCTCTACTACCTCGTTTCATAACCCCAATGCTCGTAGCCTCAGCCCCCTTTATGTAACCATATCAGTATCACGTATCTACCAACACGGCTGCTACAGTATGTGCCAACATAAATCCACTCACACACACACACAAAGATGCACACATGGAGAGACACACACAGCGAGAGAGCGAGACACACACCCACACATCATTTGGAAGATTAACACAGCCACACAAACACACCAAGACAATGGTTCGAGTGCCTCTCACTTCTCGTCTGGAAAAAAAAACTTCATTCACATCCACTTATTTTTCTGCTCACTCCTGGAGCCAGTCCAGAAGTATATAGTCACCACACAAGCGCCTCTTCTGATAACCACAACTTCAACACCTCACTGCTCAGTGTTCAGGGCCCATCTCCCAAAGCATCTCAAGAGTAGGAGTGCTGATCTAGGATCAGTTTAGCCTTTAAGATCATATTCATGAGATTATAAACTCATCCTAGATCAGCACTCGTACTCTGAGGCACTTTGTGGATACTGGGGCCCAGACATCCAGACCAGCAGGCTTGCCTTGTTGAATGGACTGTTCCTGTTGGAATAGTACCGTGGTGTGTTGCCCTTCAATTATCACAGTATAAAACCATTTACTGTTTGCACTTCCATTTTAAAAGCGTGATCAGCATAAAGTAAAGCCTGGCATCTTCTCTTTCACAGAATTTAGCAGACGCTCTAATTCAGAGCGATTTACAGTGGTTTTGATACTGGTCCTCCGTGGGAATTGTAAGCCACAACCCTGGCATTGCAAGTGCCGTGCTCTACCAAGTGAGCCACACAGGACACCCATTTAGTCTAACCCAGGATGTTGACTGCTGAGAGGTCTAGGAGGTATGTTCTGTACTGGAGCACACTTCTGCCATTTTCTTCAACTAAAGAGGTTCTCCCACCTAAAGCTTTCACCAACTTCATATATTCATTCCATTTCTCTCGGTTTCTAATCAGATTTCCTCCCGTCCCTCCCTAGCCCTGAGCATTATTCAGGTAAACGCTAAAACTGATCTTAAAGCTGGTGTGTGTGTGTGTGTGTGTGTGTGTGCGTGTGTGTGTGTCCAGCATGGTCAGTAGTAGGGTGGCGTGACTGAGACCAGAGTGTCAGCTGCTCATCACATCAAAGGGTTGTTGGCCTTCCTGAAAGCCCCTTGTCAACACACACACACACACACACACACACCCTTGTTCCTGAGACCCCCCGTCTGCCTCCCCGTGCTCCTCACGCTAAACAATTGTCAGGTAGGGCGGGCATGGTCGGTCGGTGTCCCCAAGGACTGCAGGGAGACAAAGGGCCCACCGCACAGAGAGACCGACAGGAAGAGGTCCCCCACTTATCCTTACAGTCACACATGCACGCACACACACATCCAAAAGCAGCAGTAAGCTACACAGTCATTGACACATACAGCGCCTTCAGAAAGTGTTCAGACCCCTTTACTTTTTCAACAAAAAAAAGAATTGTGTTAAAACTATAATAATAAAACAAATATATCTTGATTAGAAAAGTATTCGACCCTGAATTACCTTTGGTAGGGATTACAGCTGTGAGTCTTTCTGGGTAAGTCTCGAAGATCTTTGCACACTTGGATTGTACAATATTTGCACATTATTCTTTTTTTAAATTCTTCAAGCTCTGTCAAGTTGGTCGTTGATCATTGCTAGACAGCCATTTTCAAGTTTTGCCATAGATTTTCAAGCCAACTGAAGTCGAAACTGTAACTAGGCCACTTAGAAACATTCAATGTCATCTTGGGAAGCAACTCCAGTGTATATTTGACCTTGTGTTATAGGTTATTGTCCTGCTGAAAGGTGAATTTGTGTCTGTTGGAAAGCAGACTGAACCGGGTTTTCCTCTACGACTTTGCCTGTGCTTAGCTCTATTCAGTTTATTTTTATCTTTAAAAAAGTCCCTAGTCCTTGCCCATAACAAGCACACCCATAACATGATGCAGCCACCACCATGATTTAAAATACATACATAACGCTTTTGTATTCAGGACATGAAGTTCATTTATTTTTTGCAGTTTTACTTTAGTGGCTTATTGCAAACAGAATGCATATTTTGGAATATTTGTATTCTGTACATGCTTCCTTCCTTGCACTGTCATTTTGGTTAGTATTGTGGAGTAACTACAATGTTGTAACTGTTTTAAAGTCACCATTGGCCTCATGGTTAAATCTCTGAAAGGTTTCCTTCCTCTCTGGCAACTTAGTTGTGAAGGATACCTTTGTCTTTGTAGTGATTGATACAACATCCAAAGTGTAATTAATAACATCACCATGCTCAAAGGAATATTCTATGTATTTTTTTTAGATACATCTACCAATGGTTGCGAGGCATTGGAAAACCTTCCTGGTCTTTGTGCTTGAGTCTGTGTTTGAAATGTACTGCTCGACTGAGGGACCTTACAGATAATGTGTGTGTGGGTTACAGAGATGAGGTAGTCATTCAAAAATCATGTTAAACACTATTACGGCACATCGAGTGAGTATATGCAATTTGTTACTCCTGGACTTATTTAGGCTTGCCATAACAAAGGGACTGAATAGTTATTGACTCAAGACATTTTGGCTTTTCATTTTTTATTAATTTGTTTTTTTTAAATTATAATAATAATACTGACATTATGGGTTATTGTGTGTAGACCAGTGACAAAACAATCTACATTTAATCAAGTTTAAATCCAGGCTGTAACAAAACAAAATGTGGAACAAGTAAAGGGGTGTGAATACTTTCTGAAGGCACTGTACATGGAGAACATTCACACAACTAACATCAACACCACTGTAACATATTTAGAGTCAGAGATTCTAAGCACATTTATAAAGCCTATCCAAACACAAACCAACTGGAAACTAAAGGGGCATTACTGTAGAGGCATAACTTTTTTTTGAAACATTGGAAATGTTGTTCAACAAAAACAAAAAAACACTGATAACCAAACTCAACACGTAACTTCTCACCAAAATGGTTGCCCACACGTGCGTAACAGCCGGGCACAGCAATAAAGCAGCACAGACTCTACACTGAACCTTCTAGAAAAAGTTGATAGCTTCACCGTGTCCAAGGGTTGTTTTTATACCTTTCACATGTGCCCCACTAATTCGGGTCCTAGGAGAAACCCTGACACACAAACAATTTCAAAACCTAAAACTGTTTCATTGGCCCTATGATCATGGAATCCGTTTTGTAGTCTAGCGATGCCCTCTGGTGGCTGAATGAGCTAAACACAAGGTGCAGGTAAAGTAGAAGGAGGTTAACAGGATGTGCCTAGAGAGGAAATCTGGTAGTAAAGGAGAAACAGTCTACGTTAAACATTTACAAAATAAAATACACATTTCATAAAGGAAGATTATGGCGCGGTTTATTTTACGATAACAAACGCTGGACGGCGCTACAACAGCATGTTGGCACGGGAGCACCGCCTCCTTTCCGTGTGTCGTTTGCAGTGTGAAAGTTCACAGGGCATGCAAAGGTCGTGTTGTGTTTTTAGCGAGCTATGGCTGCCTTGAGTTGGTTTACGTGCAGACAGCTGCCGCGGATTGCAAATCAGTTCGCCTGGGTTGTGAAGCACGTCAGGCCTCAGTACCTCGGGGGACTGCCGGTGAGGAGAGTCCACGGGTCGTCGCGGAAATGGGTGGCTGAGAAGGGGCCATGGGGCAAGGCTCGGATGCCAGAGTATCATCTTCTGACAGAACTCGATAAGGCGGATGCCTTGGTAAGTTCAAAGGGACGGTAAAGTCTTGCCATTCCAGAAAATGATGTGCGACTTGATTCGCCTTGTTGCTTTTCCAAATGACTTGAATGTACTCCAGCGTTACAGAAAGGATCTGTGTGCGGACATGAACCACCTTTCTAAATCACTGCTATTTTTGTTTTGCTCTGCAGATGCTGAAAAAGTCCCACGAAACTGGTAACTGCACATTTAGATTAGGAAGAGGTTCAAAGACCTAGGCTATTTATTGAATTACTTTGCTATGCATTTTGGTAGAATTCCTGTTGGCACAGTTAGACCAGTTATTGTAGCGAAAGAAGATAAACACAATATGCATGCATCTGTAGGCTACACATCTGAATCCAGAAACGTGAGCAATATGGGAAAAGCTCCTGACTGCAAACACTGGTAGGGTTAGAGAAAGAGGTGAGGGGTTGTTTTCAGACTGGGCTGTAAGCTCCGTGATGTTCTGTTCTAGGGTTCCTGTCTTGGTTCCGGAACGGACTCCTGGCCACCGGGATCGGGGTCATCGCTTTCGTCCAGAGTGATGTGGGACGAGAGGCAGGATATGGTAAGGAGACTAGGAGGGCCAGGGGTGTGGCTCTATATTCTATTGGAGCAAAGCATAATTATGAGAAAAGACCTTAAAGGTTACTGAAACACACCCATTATAAACACAAGTTACCTATTTTGGTCATCCTCCTCTCTCTCTCTCCCCACCCCCAGCCTTCTTCATCCTGGGTGGTGTGTGTGTATCGTTCGGCGGGGCGTCCTACGTGGGCAGCCTGTTTTCGCTGAGGAGGATGATGCTTCTCTCCCTGCCTGCCGTGCTGCTGAATGTTGCTGTGGTGAGCAGCGTCGCCCTCTTCTGGCTGTGTGCGGTATCTCTCTACATCGGACGCCTGGAGGTGGAGATTATACATGAGGAGGACGAGGACGATGACGGAGAGGAGTGTCCAGACTGTCGGGACCGCGCCAACCACTCCCATGGCAACCGGCACCACGGCAGCAACAAAGGCCAAGACAAGTAGAGAGTGTGAGTGGCAAAGGTGACGAGGTGTGTGTGTGAGTGAGTGAGAGAGGACTGAGAGGAAGTGTGTATGACATTCAAAGAGAGAGGGGGAATAAAGGGGATCAGTGAAAGGCATGATTGATTTGGATGGTGGTTGTTTGCTGACCTCTATTAATTTGTGTGGTTGGGTATGTTAAATTGCTGGGATAAAGAGTTCATTTTTAGTTCATAATATCAATGTTAGAATGTTTTTTTTAATTGTAGTTTTATTTTGCACAGGCACTCTGTGAGAGTGCCTCGTTTGAGTTGATTTACTCCTGATCATGTTTACTTTATGAATCAAAGTGCCCTGTACAATTCCCAAGCCATACTCTGAGCCAGCTCATGCTGTGTTCACCTAAATATGGTTTTGATTGATGTAAAAAAAAAAATTTATATCAGTTTATTCTATATTTATTACGAAGGAGTACTTGGATTCTCTGTAGTCATCCATGCTGGTGATGTAGAATGAGGAGATGTAGCCCATGTTGCAGTGTTGAATGGATGAACTAGCCCTATGTGAATTTGCGATATAATGTATAAATACTCTAATCAGCAATGGTCTATATTTGTGTAATCGATTTTCTCTGTGTGTAAAAGTCTGTGGGTCTTTCTTATGTGTTCTGTATTTTAGATAGAAAAGTTTATTTGAACTCAGGCTTTTGGTTTACATTTTTTTTCCCCAAAGGGTTTTGTGATTCAATATACTTTTGTCACAAAGCAAATGACGACAACAACAACAAATGGCAAAGTGCTATAAGTTTGAATAATTTTTATTTAAACATGTTCAATGCAATGTTGATAGTGGATTTCTATAGAGTAGTTTAGTATTAACGGTAAAGGATCGTTATTTCATACCTTTACTCAATCGAGGCTTGAAAGCTGCAGCCACAACGTAATCAAAATTATCACCCTGAACCTCTTGTCTTTTTGGAGAGATTTTAGTGAGAAACTATAACGTTTGTATGACCCGTGTGTTTGTGTGAGATGGACATTTACAGTGCATTTGGAAAGTATTCAGACCCCTTGACTTTTTCCACATTTTGTTACGTTACAGCCTTATTCTAAAATATATTTAAAAAATGTTAATCCCCCTCGTCAATCTACACAATACTCCATAATAACAAAGCAAAAACAGGTTTTTAGACATTTTTGCAAAAAATAGATAATTATTTTACACATTTGCATAAGCGTTCTGACCCTTTACTCAGTACTTTGTTGAATCACCTTTGGCAGCGATAACAGCCTTGAGTCTTCTTGGGTATGACGCTATAAGCTTTGCACACCTGTATTTGGGGAGTTTCTCCCATTGTTCTCTGCAGATCCGCTCAAGCTCTGTCAGGTTGGATGGGTAGCGTCGCTGCACAGCTATTTTCAGGTCTCTCCAGAGATGTTAGATCCAGGCTCTGGCTGGCCCACTCAAGGACATTCAGAGACTTGCCCCGAAGCCACTCCTGCATTGTCCTGGTTGAGTGCTTAGGGTCGTTGTCCTGTTGGAACCTTTGCCCCAGTCTGAGGTCCTGAGCACTCTGGAGCAGATTTTCATCAAGGATCTCTCTAGTTTGCTCCTTTCATCTTTCTGTCGATCCTGACTAGTCTCCCAGTGGTGCCAGGTTTCCTCCAGACGTGACGCTTGGCATTCAGGCCAAAGAGTTCAATCTTGGTTTCATCAGGCGAGAAAATCTTGTTTGTCATGGTCTGAGAGTCCTTTAGGTGCCTTTTGGCAAACTCCAAGTCAGCTGTCATGTACCTTTTACTGAGGAGTGGCTTCCATCTGGCCTGATTGGTAGAGTGCTGCAGAGTTGGTTATCCTTCTGGACGGTTCTCCCATCTCCACAGAGGAACTCTGGAGCTCTGTCAGAGTGACCATCGGGTTCTCGGTCACCTCCCTGACCAAGGCCCTTCTCCCCCGATTGCTCAGTTTGGCCGGGGGGACAGCTCTAGGAAGACTCTTGGTTGTTCCAAACTTCTTACGTTTAAGAATGATGGAGGCTAGTGTGTTTTTGGGGACCTTCAATGCTGCAGACAATTTTTGTGGTACCCTTCCCCAGATCTTTGCCTTGATACAATCCTGTCTCTAAGCTCTATGGACAATTCCTTCGACTTCATGGCTTGGTTTTTGCTCTTACATGCACTGCCAACTGTAACCTTATATAGACAGGTGTGTGCCTTTCCAATCAATTTAATTTAATTTAATTTACCCATCAAGTTGTAGAAACATCAAGGATGATCAATGGAAACAGGATGCACCTGAGATGAATTGAGTCTCGTAGCAAAAGGGTATGAATACTTATGAAAATAATTGTTTTCAGGTTTTGTTTTTTTGCACAAAAAAAATGTGAACTGTTTTTGCATTGTTATATTATGTGTAGATTGACGAGGAAATGTTAGCATTTATCAATTTTAGAATCAGGCTGTAACGTATCAAAATGTGGAGAAAAGTCATCAGGTTTGAATACTTTACGAATGCACTGTAGGTATGGTTATCCTCTAGCCTGATCCACCATCCTGACCTGACCGCTGCGCTACAGAACATTAGCATGCGAGACCTGGATGGTAGAACGCGGCGAGTTAGTCGCTAGAGATAATCTGTATGGAGTTGCAGTGTGATGTATTTGATTTCTGCATGGCCTTCAGTACAACTTACTGTATATCATTAGACTTCATGTATGAATGTGTACATAAACACAGTTCCAAAATCAAACTGGTGTTGTGTGTTTGACCCCTACGTGAAAAGACTAATGTATGTTTGTGGTTGATACTTAAAGGTGCTACGCAGGATTTCTTGAATTTTTCCATTGTAATTTCAGGAAAAGTATTTAATATATTTTGAGCTAATAGTGGAATGATTGTTTTTCCGCAATATTACTTACCCACCGGTATTGTGATATTCGCCTATTGATTTCTCCCTCCGGAGCGGAATCTGTTTTTGACTTTGTGGCTGTGTTAGCTAGTGGAAATCGCTCTGTAATTTCCTTGGTTGATAAAATTCTACACCGTTCGCTCAATTTCAGTTTATGTGCGAAAACAAGCACTGAATAGTGTAGGGAGTCATTGTACCATCTAAATTGCTGTGAAATTATATTTTCAACAAGATTTTTTTTTAAGCTGTTGGACCAAAACAACTTGCGCGTTGTAATTTCCTTTGTGTAGCACCTTTTTAAAGAGATCAGAATGTTGCACAATCAAATGTAGGCTTATCAGATGTGACACCATAGAAATGGAGTAAGAATATTAAACCAAAATGGCTGACATTCCCTTCATTTAAAACCGTGTTGTGTCGTTCGTTTCACTCAACCAAGCATTGATGCCATGTATTCCTCCCATCCTCCTCTCTGGGTACACTACACACAGAGCAGCACCTCAGTGCTGTCTGGATAACACCGGGAGGGTGACGATAGTGATCACTTAATAGGTTACTGCCCAGGTGTGGGTTATCTCTCTCATCCATTGATTCATTCACTGGAGAGGTGAGAAGGTTTGGGTCGAGGCATGAGCTGCTGAGACTCTCCTCTCTGTCCTGAGGTCAGATGCCCATCCGCTTTTTCGATTAATCCTACTTTTTCTCTCTCTACATCAGTCTGTGTCACTCAGGTAAACTCCAGTGCATCTAACCCTCCCTCTCCTCTTCTCTTTCCTTCTCTCTCTCTCTCCCCACCACTCCAACCCAGGCGTTTTGGCGCAGTTAGTTTCTCATGCAGGGTGTGTCGGTGCTGCATCCTGCCACCCTCCCACCTCCCCTCCTCGGCTGCGTCTGACTGCGCAGGCGGCTCTGCTTGGCATGCAGGCGGCTCCTGGGGCCTGGCGCGTCTAAAGGGCATGGCTACCCAGCAGCACGCGTCCACACTGACAAACACCCGGCCCATGGACTGACTCACAACACCATCACCAACCCACCTCACGGCACCATGGCAGGTTATAGATGAGCATATTACCCTCCACTCACAATCTGGACAGAATAGAGGAGGGGATGGGGCTGTGGCAGTGAAAGACTGAGTGGAACAGGCGGTGTGGATGGGGATGGAGAGACTGAAGGAGGGGGGTTAATAGTGTTAAAGGAGAGGAGAGGTGGTAAGTGTGGTGTAGTTGGGGAGAGGATGGAGGGAGGAGAGGGGATGTAAAGGTCTAGTAAAGGAACCTTCAGATCTCACTCATGTTTCCCCTAATGTTTTCAGTTTCAGTGTCAGGCCCATGTGCGAAGGTATTTCCCTAGAGACTGCCCTTCCACTCAGGGGCTGAGATAACAGAGCATTCGGGAGGTATTTTTACCCCTGGACTTTTTCAAATTGTACAGCCTTGTTCTAAAAATGATTAAATAAAATGTTTCCCCCACTCTACACACAATACCCCATAATGACAAAGCGAAAATAACTTCAATGGACTCTGTAAACTGGAAACCATATATCCTGAGGCTGCATTTATTGTAGCTGGGGATTTTAACAAAGCTAATCTGAAAACAAGGCTCCCTAAATTTTATCAGCATATATAATTCGCGACCAGGGCTGACAGCATTCTGGATCATTGCTACTCTAACTTCCGCGACGCATACAAACCCTCCCTCGCCCTCCTTTTGGCAAATCTGACCACGACTCCATTTTGTTGCTTCCAGCCTATAGACAGAAACTGAAACAGGAAACGCCCGTGCTCAGGTCTGTTCAACGCTGGTCCAACCAATCGGATTCCACACTTCAACATTGCTTCGATCACGTAGACTGGGATATGTTCCGGGTAACCTCAGACAACACATTGATGTATACACTGAATCGGTGAGCGAGTTTATTAGCAAGTGCATCGGTGATATTGTACCCACGGTGACCTTTAAAACCTTCCCCAACCAGAAACCGTGGATTGATGGCAGCATTCGCACAAAACTGAAAGCACGTACCACTGCTTTTAATCATGGCAAGGAGACCGGAAACATGACCGAATACAAACAGTGTAGTTATTCCCTTAGGAAGGCAATCAAACAAGCTAAGCGTCAGTATAGAGACAATGTAGAGTCACATTTCAACGGCTCAGACACAAGACGAATGTAGCAGGGTCTACAGTCAATCACGGATTACAAAAAGAAAACCAGCCCCATCACGGCCAACGTGAGTAAAACATTTAAACGTGTTAACCCTCGCAAGGCTGCCAGTCCAGAAAGCATCCTTAGCCGCGTACTCAGAGCATGAGCAGACCAGCTGGCTGGCGTGTTTACGGACATATTCATTCAATCAATCCCTATCCCAGTCTGCTGTTCCCAAATGCTTCAAGAGGGTCACCATTGTTCCTGTTCCCATGAAAGCTAAAGTAACTGAGCTAAACAACTATTGTCCCGTAGCACTCACTTCCGTCATCATGAAGTGCTTTGAGAGACTAGTCAAGGACCAAATCACCTCCACCCTACCTGATACCCTAGACTCACTCCAATTTGCTTACCGCTCCAATAGGTCCACAGACGACGCAATCACACTGCACACTGCCCTAACCCATCTGGACAAGAGGAATACCTATGTAAGAATGCTGTTCATCGATTACAGCTCAGCATTTAACACCATAGTACCCTCCAAACTCATCATTAAGCTCGAAACCCTGGGTCTCGACCCCGCCCTGTGTAACTGTATCCTGGAATTTGAAGGGCCACCCACAGGTGGTGAGGGTAGGAAACAACATCCTCAACACTGGGGCCCCGCAAGGGCGCGTTCTCAGCCCTCTCCTGTACTCCTTGTTCAACCATGACTGCGTGTCCATGCACGCCTCCAACTCAATCATCAAGTTTGCAGACGACACTACAGTGGTAGGCTTGATTACCAACAACGACGAATAATAGTGGAGATATGAAAACTATGAAGAAAACTATGAAATAACACATATGGAATCATGTTGTAACAAAAAAATGTTAAACAATTAGATCTTTGATTTTAGATTATTCAAAGTAGCCACCTTTTGCCTTGATGACAGCTTTGCACACTCTTGGCATTCTCTGGAATGCTTTTCCAACAGTCTTGAATGAGTTTCCACATATGCTGAGCACTTGTTGGCTGTTTTTCCTTCACTCTGCGGTCCAACTTATCTCAAAACATCTCAATTGGGTTGAGGTCGGGTGATTGTGGAGGCCAGGTCATCTGATGCAGCACTCCATATCTCTCCTTCTTGGTAAAATAGCCCTTACACAGCCTGGAGGTTTGTCATTTTCCAGTTGAAAAACAAATGACAGTCCCACTAAGCGCAAACAAAACGGGATGGCGTATCGCTGTAGAATGCTGTGGTAGCCATGCTGGTTACGAGTGCCTTAAATTCTAAATAAATCACAGAGTGTCACCAGCAACGCACCATCACACCTCCTCCTCCATGCTTCATGGTGGGAACCACACATGCAGAGATTATCCGTTCACCTACTCTGCGTCTCACAAAGATACAGCGGTTGGAACCAAAAATCTCAAATTTGGACTCAGACCAATGGACGGGTCTAATGTCTATTGCTTGTGTTTCTTGGTGTCCTTTAGTAGTGTTTTTTTTACAGCAATACGACCATGAAGGCCTGATTCACGCAGTCTCCTCTGAACAGTTGATGTTGAGATGTGTCTGTTACTTGAACTCTGTGAAGCATATATTTGGGCTGCAATCTGAGGTGCAGTTAATTGCCAGTTATTTGTTTCTGAGGCTGGTAACTCTAATAAACATAACCTCTGCAGCAGAGGTAAATCTGGGTCTTCATTTCCTGTGGCGTTCCTTGTGAGAGCCAGTTTCATCATAGCGCTTGATGGTTTTTGCGACTTGTCATAATATGGACTTGGTCTTTTACCAAATAGGGCTATCTTCTGTATACTGTGCCACTCCTACCTTGTCACAACACAACTGATTGTCTCAAATGCATTAAGAAGGAAAGAAATTCCACATTCCACATTATTGGAGTCCACCTGTCGTAAATTAAATTGATTGGAATTTGCCAAAAGGCATTTGCCAAAAGGCACCTAAAGGACTCTCAGACCATGAGAAACAAGATTCTCTGGTCTGATGAAACCAAATGTAACTATTTGGCCTGAATGCCAACAGTCACATCTGGAGGAAACCTGGCACCATCCCATGGCTTCGGGACAAGTCTCTGAATGTCCTTGAGTGGCCCAGCCAGAGCCCGGACTTGAACCCGATCGAACATCTCTGGAGAGACCTGACAGAGCTTGAGAGGACATGCAGAGAAGAATGGGAGAAACTTCCCAAACACAGGTGTGCCAAGCATACCCAAGAAGCTGTAATCACTGCCAAAAGTGCATCAATAAAGTACTGAGTAAAGGGTCTGAGTACTTATGTAAATGGGATATTTAAGTGTTTGCTTTGTCATTATGGGGTATTGTGTGTAGATTGATGAGATTATTATTATTTATTTTTTAAATCCATTTTAGAATAAGGCCGTAAAGTAAGAAAACGTGGAAAAAGTCCAGGGTTGTGAATACTTTCCGAATGCACAGTAAGCCTTCAAAGTCCCTGACAGACAGACAGCCAGGGCATGGAGTTGAGGAGAGATGCCCATGTCCCCCACAAACCCACAGTCCCTATCTGAGACGTAGAGACACGCCTTTACACCCACCATGGAACAGGAAGAACTCACACCTGAGAAAAGAAGAGATAGAGGAACCCGAGGTCATTTCTGAACTCTCTTTACACACACGCGTACACACAGCAGACGTGCACACACACACACGCGCACGGCAGGCACACACGCCCGCACACTCAAATGTTCTCCCCAACAACTGCTCTCGTTTAGTATGCGCTTCCTTTGGTCTTGAGGAGGAATGATCCTCACTCTAATGAACTGGGGCCTGCCACTAGAATGTAAAACAGGATTTAACCCGTCTTCAATGTCAGAGCCCCTCCCTAGGGCTGCCTGGAACAACACAACACCCGCTCTGAAACATACGCACGTACGACCCCTCGGTAACACACACACGCTAACATACGCACACACAGATACACCGGCCATTCAAACAACACACTCTATGCATACACACGGCCTCGGGCAGACAGACACAAATGCGCACACACACACACACACACACACACACACACACACACACACACACACACACACACACACACACACACACACACACACACACACACACCCCTTTGTCTATATCTTCCGAGCTATTATTTAGAGAGTTTCGGCTCATAAACCTGGATATATACTGTCTAATGGGCCTGTTCCATCTGCACCACATCAGGCCAGGGACACTCAAACCTGGTCCACAGGGACCAATTTGGATGATGGATTTTACAACAGGTACTTTTTCATTAATATTGTTGTGTGGGCCGGTGTACAGTACCAGTCAAAAGTTTGGACACACCTACTCATTCAAGGGTTTTTCTTTATTTGGACTATTTTCTACATTGTAGAATAATAGTGAAGACATCAAAACTATGAAATAACACATATGGAATCATGTAGTAACCAAAAAAGTGTTAAACAAATAGATTTTAGATTCTTCAAAGTTGCCACCCTTTGCCTTGATGACAGCTTTGCACACACTTGGCATTCTCTCAACCAGCTTCACCTGGAAAGCTTTTACAACAGTCTTGAAGGATCTCTCATATTTGCTGAGCACTTGTTGGCTGCTTTTCCTTCACTCTGCGGTCCACCACATCCCAAACCATCTCAATTGGGGTCGGGTGATTGTGGAGGCCAGGTCATCTGATGCAGCACTACATCACTCTTCTTCTTGGTAAAATAGCTCTTACACAGCCTGGAGGTGTGTTGGGTCATTGTCCAGTTGAAAAACAAATGATAGTCCCACTAAGTGCAAACCAGATGGGATGGCGTATAGCGGTAGCCATGCTGGTTAAGTGTGCCTTGAATTCTAAATGAATCCATGACATTGTCACCAACAAACCACCATCACACCTCCACCACCATGCTTCACGGTGGGAACCACACATGCGGAGATCATCCGTTCCCCTACTCTGAGTCTCACAAGGTGGTTGGAACCAAAAATCTCAAATTTGGACTCATGAGACCAAAGGACAGATTTCTACCGGTCTAATGTCCATTGCTCGTGTTTCTTCCCAAGCAAGTCTCTTCTTCTTATTGGTGTCCTTTAGTAGTTGTTTCTTTGCAGCAATTTGACCATGAAGAGGAAGTCTCCTCTGAACAGTTGATGTTTGTGATGTGTCTGTTACTTGAACTCTGTGAAGCATTTATTTGGGCTGCAATTTCTGAGGCTGGTAACTCCAATGAACTTATCCTCTACAGCAAAGGTAACTCTGGGTCTTCCTTTCCTGTGGCGGTCCTCATGAGAGCCAGTTTCATCATAGCGCTTGATGGTTTTTGCGACTGCACTTGAAGAAACTTTCAAAGTTCTTTATGTCTTAAAGTAATGATGGACTGCTGTTTCTCTTTGCTTATTTGATCTGTTCTTGCCATAATATGACTTGGTCTTTTACCAAATAGGGATATCTTCTGTATACCCACCTTACCTTGTCACAACACAACTGATTGGCTCAAACGCATTAAGAAGGAAAGAAAGTCCACAAATGAACCTTTACCAAGGCACACCTGTTAATTGAAATGCATTCTCGGTAACCACCTCATGAAGCTGGTTGAGAGAATGCCCAGAGTCTGCAAAGCTGTCATCAAGGCAAAGGGTGGCAACTTTGAAGAATCTCAAATATAAAATATACTTTCATTTGTTTAACACCTTTTTTGGTTACTACGTGATTCCACATGTGTTATTTCATAGTTTTGATGTCTTCCCTATTATTCTACAATGTAGAAAATAGTCCAAATAAAGAAAAACCCTTGAATGAGTAGGTGTGTCCAAACTTTTGACTGGTACTGTACATACTCAGCAATCACCATGTGACATCTTGAGACGGAGTTGAGACGACTTGAGACACTTAGGAGACCTTTCAAGACATATTAAGATACATTTTGAAGGCATGTTTTTCGAGCCAGGCAGTACCTCGGCCCACTCGTATCGACAGCCAGGCAGACACCAGAACAAGGATATCAGAAATGTTTCTTGTGCTCCTCTAATGAAATATTTTATTATCGTCATTAGTATGATAGTTTTTATACATTGGTTCATTTTAATTGGAAGATGAGAAGTGGATGGTATATTCACAGATATTTGAACAGAAACGGGTTAGAGTCACAGTAATGCTTAAGGGTTTTTATCTGGTCTTATTGTAGTAGAGCCAGTGGAATTAGAACCGACGCACAGACACCCCCCTGTATGCCAGATATGGTCTTGTCCAGCCGACATCCAACCCAGTCCATAAGCAACGCTTCATTTTTGACCAGGATAGCGATTTACGATCGGGGCATTTTAATCTCTCTTTTAATATCAGTTTGGGATGTCTTTCTTTTATGACCTCACAATATTTTGGATGGAATATCTGGTGATGAGTATAAAAATTAATATATTTTTATACGATTTAATATATGAATATTTGACCCCTGTTTTCCACCCCACCTCTAACGACCTAATATGGATGTTCCACTTTGAGAACAAAATGTTGGTTCTTTTTTTATTGACCACCAACTGTACTAAATCCCCACGGTCATATTTGAACGACCACATGTTTAATGACCATGTATTAAACTCCTGTGGTCTTTCTTTAAATTACCCTACATTCTGTAGGCCGTTTGTGGTAATTCATCTTGACCACTCTTGTATTTAATCCTTAATACACACAAGGAAATTCAAAAGATGAAGTGCTATGTGTTCATAACAAATTTCAGTAAGTGCTCGGGACAAATATTTTGAGAAAAAAGAAGATCTCCCCCCCCCCCCCCTCTCCCTAAACCCTTTATTTCTAATACATTTGTTGAGGGTTTCTGAATTAAACTGTGGCATTTCCCAAAGTATGTCCTCTACCAAGACAATCGTTCTTACACCTCTCCCACTTCCCCCTATGACAACAACATGACAATATAACAGGACTATGGCTTTCATCTCATACACAGCACAGCCCAGCGTCTTTAACAACACTTCATTCTGTAGGACTATTTTCCCAGTTTTTACAAGACTGAAAACATTACAAAGTGACCAGCCAGTAGAGGTATTGTACGTTCCCCCTCCCATACCTTTCTTCCCCAGACAGAACAGTCTCAGAGTGGAATGGAATGTCATCTGGGACTCTCTCACTCCTCTGTGCTTTCAGTGTTACAAACCCTCTTCAGCGGGGTTCCCTTTATGGAAGGAAGGAGTACCCGAGATGTGTTCGAATATTATTTTGGGCGTCCATGAGATCGGCTCAGACCTCGATATTTCCACTATTGTGTCAGAGTATAGTTTCTAACTCTGTTTAAGAGACGATTCAGTATTTCACACAAACAAGTGAAAAAATGTCATCCATTTTCCCCCCCCCTTTTTTTCTTTCTCCTTCAGTCACACAGACTCAGGAGCAGTTGTTATAATACTGAGGAAGGAGTAGTGAAGGTATGTCATGGCCCTGTCTCTATGTACAATATGGCTTTAGACATGGAACACTGCACAGTCATTTAACAGCAGCGGAGAGAGGATGTGGTAGAGCAGAGAGGGGGACAAAGCTTGGACAGCTAGTGGGGTAAAGTCAAGTGTCAAAGTCCACTTTGAGTGTCACCCATCCTGTCGCCTGTGTCGGACACCGTCTGACTCCCCAACGGAAGCAGTGCAAATGGTCCTTTCTTCAGTTTCCCAACCCCATATGTCCCAATGTCCTGCCCCCCATGTCTCTCTCTCTAGCCCCTCCTCTCTTTCAGTCCTCCTCGGACCCTGCGGCCCCCCTCAGTCCGTTCATACAGAAGGGGTTGAAGGGATTGTCCGAGGCGGAGAACCCACTGAAGGAGGGCAGGCCGGCCAGCCTCTGGAGGTGGGGGAAGAAGGCTGGGGGGCCCTTGTGGTGGTCGGCGCGCAGCCCCTCAGCACCGGGGTGGGAGGGGGGCAGCTCTGGGGGCGCATAGCGGATGGTACTGGGGGCGTACAGGCTCTGTGGCCCCTGGGGGCCGAGGGTCAGGGGGTGGAACAGCACCCGTCCTGCAGCACCCCCCGCTGCCAGTCTCTGCAACAGCTCAAAGTCAGGCCCGCCCACCCGGCCTCCAGACAACATTCCCCGCTCCTCACAGGGTAGAGGGGAGGAGCCGGACATGGGAGGAGACATGGCGGGGGAGGGCGGGGTGAAAATACCTTTGGGTGGGGCTTCACTGCTGGAGGAGGAGTCCGGGATAGGGGTCGGGGGACTGTCGCCGTTCAGGCTGCCGCAAGGGGTGTGTGTGTGCGAGGGTGGGGGTTGTGTGTGTGAGGAGGTGTGTGTGTGTGTCCAGCGACCCCCTGCAGCCAGTGCCTCATGTTCAGTCTTGATGTTGTGGGGACCAGAGAGAGGCGAGGACACTACACTCTTCAGGTGCTGGATTACCGCACGGCCGTTGTGCACCCCGCCACCCCTCACTGGGGTCTCCCCACCTCGTTTCGAAGGCCCCTCCTCTCGTTTGACCCTCGCGCTGTCTCCACCCTGCTCCCACGCTCTCTCCTCTCCCTCGCTCTCACTGCCCAGGTCTGAGGCGGCGGACACACTCCCCTCTCTCTGGCGGAACTCTTCCAGGCGACGCCGCGTTTCTGGGGGAGCGCCTTCAGAGTCAGACCGCAGCGGACGCTTCCTCCTGTCCCCTGATTGGACTCCGGGATTATAGATCTCTCTCAGTTTAGAGTCAGGGTCACCTTTACACACAGAGCTTTTCATTGGCTGTGGACCTGGAGACGGGGAAAAGAGTGAGATGTTTTTCATTAGGAAAAATGTGGATGTGTCATTACATTTGACGTTTTAGTCATTTAGCACACGCTCTTGTCCAGAGCAATTAGAGTTAAGTGCCTTGCTCAAAGGGCACATCGACAAATTGTTTACCTAGTGGTCTCGGGGAATCGAACCAGCAACCTTTTGATTACTGGCCCATTGCTATTAACCACTAGTCTACCTCCAATCCCATCAATTATGTTTGTGTGAATGATTCAATGTGTACCATAAATGTGTGAGTGATTGCGTGTGTGTGTGTGGTTCCCTACCCCGGGCTTGTGGTGTGAGTTCCGAAGGGGAGGAGCTGGCTTTCAGACGCTCCGCCCTCAGACTCTCTGGGAGCTGCAGCAGATCCAGGGGAGTGTCTGGGAGCTCTGTTCGACTGGGAGAGAGAGAGAGAGAGAGAAAGGGAGAGACAGTAAGTAAAAGACAAAGTCCCTTTTTACAGCTCTTAGTGTTGCAGCAAACCACTGTTTTTGTCCCCTGATTTAGCAAGATGGATGGAGGGAGTACTTTACAGAGAGCCCTAATATGGTCTAAGATTAAATTGTGTAAATTGTGTATCAACTTCCTTCCAACCATTACCCTCATCTATCAACAACAACCAGCCTCTTCTCCATGAATACCCCTCATCAGCTACCCCAAACCACAATGCTGTATCCAACAATCCCCCCCCCCCCCAATTGTACGCACACACACACACACACACCAGCCTCCCCTGCTCTCCCATAGCCAGCCTCGCTCCACTCAGGAGCCCACCCGTAAAGAACAGAGCCCAGACAGGATCAGGGGGGGGGGGGGAGCTGCTGCTGGAGAAGTTAATGAGCTCTTGTAATTACAGCACTAATTAACTAAAACACCATTCAGACCCAACATTCTGACATCCATTTGTTGTAATTATAAAGCGCTGCTCCAATTAGTATTGTAATTCAGCCTGTTCCCCCTTGTTTTTGTCCAACTCCTCTCTTGCTCTGTGCGTGCGTCTGTTTGTCTTGGAGTGTGCACGTGTGTCTGTTTGTCTTTGAGTGTGTATGTGTGTTTAGGAGCTGGGGGGTTGTGGGTCCAGAGACAGAGACAAAGGAAAATATAGAATTTCCTTGAATCCATGTGCGAATACTTGTATCATAGCGGTGTTGTAAATTAACATGATTGTAATCAAATGTATATACGGTCATTACAGTTTAAGTATATAAAAATGACAGTAGACTGAAGGAGTAGGATGCCTTGTCTAGGAGCGTAATGTGTTGTGCACCATGTTCGACCTGCTACCGTGGCGACGGGGCTGACCTGATGATGTAGTTGACCCAGATGACGTTGCGTTCGTGGGGGGCTTTGTGGTTGATGGAGACGGTGGCACAGGACTGGACCCACAGATAACCCCCTCTCCTCTGGAGCCAACGGTAGTACCCGGTCACCACCTGACCCTTCCTCAACACTGGGGGGGGGGGGGGGACAGAGAGACAGAGACACAGAGAGAGACAGAGAGACAGACAGACAGCCAGACAGACAGACAGAGTAAAGAGTGGGTTGGCATAGCACTACAGGACTTTAGCAGCAGAGGGCGCTGATTGCGAAATATGAACTTAGTCAAAAATGTTAGCAGTTCAAAGGGCACACACACACACACACACACACACACACACACACGGTGGGCAGTGACTCACAGTCCTCATGGCTCTGTCTGATGTTATCCAGGTCTTCCACGTGGATGAAGTGGTAGCAGGTGTGTCCCACCACCTCTGCCGGGCTCAGGTCCATGTACTCTGAGATCCTACAGGGAACAACGATGGTATTATCCACGTAAACACACAGATGCACATACACAGGCAAACAAACACATACCATCTTAACTGAATCAAATACACCCACATACAATACTACCAAATGTGCCCCCCGTGCAGACATCTGTCCCTGTGTGTCGTCGTGTTGCTGTGTCGTTGTGTTGCTGTGTCGTTGTGTGTCACTGTAGCTGTACCTGTTCTCGCAGTAGGTGACCTGCAGGTCCATGTTGACCCGGAAGACAAACATTTGGCTTTCCATGCGCACCTCGTTCAGCGTGGAGGGAGGGAGCGTGTGCGCAAGGGCCACCAAGCCCATTGGCCGACGCACCGAGCGGGCGGAGCCTGGCACCATGGCAGGGCGACAGCGGATTCGCCCGGTCACATGGATCACCTGACAGCAATAGAATAGTGTTTACAACAACTTGCATGGTTGTATATGTACAGTGTCTCTACTAAATGAATTGTGACGTGTACATTACTAGAGTTGCAAAATTCTTGTAACTTTTCAAAAATTCTTTGATTATCCAGAAACTCTGGTTGGAAGATTCCTGCGTTGACGAGGGAATAAACAGGAAATCTGGGAATCCTCCAACCAGCATTTCTGGAAAACCAGGGAATTTGGGGAAAGTTGCTGGAATTTTGCTACATATACATTATACATTACACACAGTCTTCATGATTTCTAGGAATGGAGAGTTGGATATCTCTATACATTACACACAGTCTTCATGATTTCTAGGAATGGAGAGTTGGATATCTCTATACATTACACACAGTCTTCATGATTTCTAGGAATGGAGAGTTGGATATCTCTATACATTACACACAGTCTTCATGATTTCCAGGAATGGAGAGTTTGATATCTCTATATATGTCTCTTACTCTGACCTTGTAGCCCGAGGACTTGACGTGGAGGCCTCTCTTGGTGAGGGTGGACTTCATACGGATGAAGAAGCCTCGGTCAGGCGGTTCGTTCCCTGGAGAGAGAGGGCTTGAAGGGGCTATGGAGCGAGACGGGGTGGGGGGTGGGGGGGGTGTCAGAGTTAACTCAGGAACAGTCACATTTGGACCACATCCGTCCAGGCCTACAGACGTGTACGTGAGACGTACCAGGCTCGGGGGTCCCGGCCAGGGAGGATGTGGAGGCAGAGCTGGAAGCGCTCTCGGGGGCCACGTGGCAGCCAGCCTCGGCCCTCAGGTGGGGCCTGATGCCCAGACGCTCAGCCATCTCCACATGGTCCGCTGGGTGGATGTAGTCAAACACACTGCTGCCCATCAACTCCACCTAAACACAATCAAATGTAGCGGTGAGGCAGGTTGCAGCGGAGCTCACGCATGTGTCACACACACACACCCCTGAGTCGGGGGCCAGACACAGATTACAGTAATACACCCATGACATCGGAAGGATCCAAATCTATCTGGTGATTAAAGTAAGCGAAGAGAGACCAGGGATACAGCATCTTTTGAAGGTCAGATTTGACTATTTGAATCGGTTCATTCATTCCCTATTAATTCATAGGCATGAGCGTATCCATCCCACTCCCAGAGAGGGATGAAGACCACTAACACCTCCCAGCCATCATCCTCCTGCATCATAGTGTCCTACTCTAAACATTTAAGGTGATAATAACAGCATTTAAGGCTCTGGCATCCATAAAAACACAATGAGAGCAGGTTAGATTCCATTCCATTTGATAAAGCGCCTGCCTGCTCCCGGCCTGCCTGCCTGCTCCCTGCTTGGCTGCCTGCTTGGCTGCCTGCTCCCTGCTTGGCTGCCTGCTCCCTGCTTGGCTGCCTGCTCCCTGCTTGGCTGCCTGCCTGCAGCCTCACACCCTTGTCTGTAGGACAAACCCATCTATTAAGGATTAGATCCATTTAGTGTGGGCTTTATGGGATTTCCAGCAGGCCTTCAAGGACATCACAGCCAGAGAGCTGAGCGAGGGAGCACAGATTAAGTGTGAACAAAGAGAAAAAAAGGAAGGCTAGCTCCTCTAAAGTGTAACAAAATAATCAGAGGGGAAGAGGAGGGGAGGGAAGAGGGATCGGCGGAGAGATAAAAGTTTGAAAACAGCCCGGTGTTAATGAGTTGCTCGAGCTAAACGAGACGTAAACGGACCCGAATCCCCTGGCAGAGACAGGAAGTCGGCCCTGGAGTACCCCAGGCTTCCCACAGTCCTTTAACCCTCCCTCAGTAAGGGGTAATACAGACGTCTGTGGTACTTTACCTGTCAGTCTACAGTCACAGGGATGAGAGAGAGAAAACTATTGGGGAAAGGAGGCAGCTGAAAAATAGCGGAAGAGAGAGAGAGAGTAGAGTGAAAGGAGAGCGAGGGAGACAGAGAAAGACACAGGTATAGTGTGTGAGGTGGGGGGGGGGGGGGGGGAGACCTGATATAAATAATAGCAGGGTGCTTTAATATGTATGAGGCATCCGGGCAGTCGTCCACAACACACTCTCAGCCCACTGCTGACGGATGGAAGAGGAGAGAGGGAGGGGGAGTGATGGGGGCTGCATACTAACCAGTCCAGGATCAATTCCCCCATCCTCCATCCTGCCATGTAGGAGGTAAGGGGGGGGGGGGGTTGAGTAGTAGGACCTGGGGTCCTGGGTTCAGAGCTGGCCTCTCCGGCCAGGAGAACCGGGGTGAGGGACATGATCACCTCCAGGTAGCAGGGGAGCGGACGGTGGGCTGTGCCCTTGGTCAAGGTGCCTGACCTGGGCTAAGCCTGTCTAAGAAACCCCACTGTCTGGAGAGGGGGCCCGTGGGTAAGCCGGGGCAGAGGGGTTAGGCTGGGGGGACAGGACAGGGCGGTCCACAGGGAGATCCATGTCCTCCAACAACAACCACCAGTTACATTTCCCTTCTCACTTGTTTTTCTTCTCTCTCGCTCTGTCTCTCCTCCCTGAGAGACAGGGATTTGTTCTATGAAAGTGTGCATGGCCTTTCTCCCACCTACGTCCCTCTCTCTTTTTGTCTTTCAGTTCTTCTCTCTCTCTGTCAGCTTCTAAACGTGGTAGTGTGTGTTTTGGAATTAAGGTAAATCTCGATTGTAATTTCGTTTTTTTAAGGCCGGTGGGTTTAGTTCTGTTTGAGGAGATTTGACTAGTGAGGCCATCTGTTTAATGAATAAGAATGGCCTTTGTTGTTTACCTATTCAGTCCCATGATGCCTTTCACTTCAACTGCACATTTAAGCTCTATTTGCATACCAAAATCCCCAGTGCGCTATTTCTTTCTCTCTATCCATTGCCATTTGGCTGTGTAGTCTCCTCACATCTGTTCAGATATATTTCATAATTAGATTTTAAGTTTGTGTTTACCAACAGTTAACAGGAGATATACCGAACTGTGACGTAAACAAACCGGTACGAACACACGCACTTGCAAATTCAAACACACACACACGCCACTACTAGGACAGTCCAAATCCAACTGGGGCGGACTCCCAATCACACCCAAATTCCCCCTTTTAAAATCCACTCAAATACCACCGCTACTGTAATATCCTCCCTTTTCTCTCTCTCTCATTCTGTATCCTCCATGTTTTTTTCGTCCAAACATATCTTATCACTCCCCTCCTCTCCTCCTCCTCCTCTCTCACTATCTCTATCTGTCTCCCCATCCCCCTTGGTGTTTTTTTCTCCTCCCCACAATCAATGGGGCTTTTAAGATGCCTATCGATTTGCTCCCCTAGACAGGCCCTGTGCGCAGGGGCGACACTTTGATTGCTGGGCCAGTAATTACTGTTATTATTTATGCATCTGGTCGAAATGGCAGGTCTTAACATTCACAGTACAAGGGGCCACAGGCAATCAACAGAGGTGAGCACCTGGAGGGGGGGGGGGGGGGAGAGAGAGAGAGGGGGGAAACTAGAGAGACAAGCACAAGAGAACAGTCAGACACACAAAGGTGGGAACACCCCCAAACACATTACAACATCTGATATGAAAAGAGAGATGATGGGAGTAGCCTGTATGAGTGACAATGTGAGTGACTGAGTGTCAGTGTGTGTGTGTGTACAGAAGGCCTTACCTGTGAGAGGCCCAGGTAGATGGAAACAGTCTCTGATATGTAGAGGAATCGTCCCTCTGAGCTTACCACAAACACAAAGCCGTCCAGAGACTGTGGAAGCAACACACACACGCACGCGCACGCGCACGCACGCACACACACACACACACACACACACACACACACACACACACACACACACACACACACACACACACACACACACACACAGCCAGACAGACAAATTAGAGCAATTAGTGTGTATTGAGCAAATTACAATGAGCTGCTGCCTGCCGCTGGAGAACCACCAACAACCAGCCCTTTGCCGCTCAGTCTCTCCCACCTCCCCCCCGTCCCCACCAACAGTCCTGTCTGGCTGGCCCCTCAGGTACACACGACACACTACTGGTAAACACCACCAGCCTGTTCAGAGAGTCAACAAGGCACATTAAACACAGAGCAGGCAGACACCAGCAGAGCCGTTTCAATCAGTGTTAATAACGGTAGGACGCCATGGTGTTTCCTGTTGTGTTGTGTCTGTCTGCTGACCAGAGACACCGGTAGATAGATAGGTAGGTAGGTAGGTAGATAGGTAGGTAGGTAGAGAGACAGGGAGTGGTGATTATTTTTTTTATTTTTTTTGACCTTTATTTAACCAGGCAAGTCAGTTAAGAACAAATTCTTATTTTCAATGACGGCCTAGGAACAGTGGGTTAACTGCCTGTTCAGGGGCAGAACGACAGATTTTGTACCTTGTCAGGGGGTTTGAACTTGCAACCTTCCAGTTACTAGTCAACGCTCTAACCACTAGGCTACTAGGCTACTAGGCTATGATAAGTGATAAGGTATACAGCCACCCTATTAGGAAGGACTCCTTCACAGAATAATATGTGTTGTAATAACAAGCTTCCACACAACTGAGTAGTGGTGTGCTGGGAAGCTCGGGCCACTTTGCCCCGATGAAAGATTGCTATTTTGGCGGCGGCGCTAAAGTGGCGGTAATTTATGCAACTGACACATTCAGTATGCAAATGCAGTGGCCGGGGGGTGGGGCGCGGCGAGCCCGGCTGAATGGCGGAGAAATAAAGTGCAATTATCAAGCTATTACTGACAGAGGTACGGCAAGAGGAAAGAATCCTAGCGTGTTCTGAAGCGCTAATTTGATTTCCATCAGTGACGTTCCCCCTCAGAACGTTCGGCGCAGACGGCAGTCTTTTGTCGTGGCATACCTCTCTCATTCAGGACATTCTATATACACCCCGCCTCTTTCACTTCTATCTTCTTTCCCTCCCTCTTTCTCGTTTCTGTACTCCACAGATATTTATTGGTGTTTGAAGGTCATTGATAGTTCTACCGCGGGGCGGCGTCGGCTGTTTAAAAAAAAACATGATTTTTTTTTTAACGAGTGTTGACTCGCCGGAGTGCAGACGGTGATCACGAGGAGACATCAGAGGGGGTTCACGCGTCTGTAAACGCAGGAGGAGAGTGACACAGAGAAGCAGCATCCCACTGTCCGACTGTCACGGGAATAAATATGGCTACCTTATCCCATGAACAATTACAGCACGTTATAACAGTAATCATATTTGCGTGGTTGAATATTTGATTATTGATGGAAAAACATTGAAATAGATTAAACATGGCAACAAACAAATGTTCAGAGAATGTGCCTCTTGAATAACCTGGCTAAACGTGTACAATTCTCAACTACTGTTTGTTCTCAATGTGAATAAAGGTTCATACCATAAATCCACTTGAGATGAAACACAGTGATTTTAAGAGGAGCCTGTGTGTGTGTGTCTGCGTGTGTGTGTGTGTGTGTGTGTCCGCGTCCATGTGTGTGTGATGTTTACCTGTAACAGGTGTGCTCCCAGGTGCTGTTCAAACATGTCAGTAGCCAGAGAGTGGGAGGAGCGTCGCACTGCAGGGACACAGATCACCACACAACAGATCACCACACAACAGATCAACACCCAACAGATCAACACCCAACAGATCAACACCCAACAGATCAACACAGATCAGAGACACAAGGCAGCTCGTTAATTTTAACAGATGCTTCATTGTTAGCCTGCAACTTGAAGTTATACTTTCAATCTTTTTTTGGAATAGTAGTGTAGTTGATTTAGCTGGTCCTTGGGAAATGGCTGTGTTTTTAACACACACGCGCACATGCGCACACACACACACACAGGCAATCCTTGCACACACACGCACACTCCACACAGCCTCACCACTCCTTATGCACCCCAAACACAAGCTATCACAGAAGCATTGCCATCAAAGTAGAGCTGTTTACAGAGGTAATTACAACTGACAGGAAGAGAGAAATAGAACAAAACGAGACGGAGAGAGAAACCGAGATAGACAGTGACAGAGAGGGAGAAAGATGGATGGAGATTATGTGTGTGTGTGTGTGTGTCACTGTGTAAGAGAGGGAGAGCGAGACAGAGAAAGAGAGGAGAGAGATGGGGGAAGAATCCACAAATCAAGTTTTTACCGTTTTATTTCATAAAGAGAGTGTGTGTGTGTGTGTGTGTGTGTGTGTGTGTGTGCGCGCGTGCACATATGTGGCTCTACCAGGTTTGTTTTTGAACACTGTGCTCTGAGCAGGCAGCGGCAGTGTGTGTGTTAATGTGTGTGTGCATGCGTGCGAGTGCGTGCGTGAGTGTGTGTAGGGATCACCAGACGTCCATGTGTCGTTGCAAGGCTTTGTGAAATCAATACACGTTATGACAGCAAAATTAAAGTGCTGTTCTGGGTTACAACTGAACACGGAGGTGGGGGGGGGCACACATCCACCCCCCATCCGTCTCTTTGCCGTGTCCCTGCCATCGGTCAGCCAACAGAACAGAAGGCATTCCAGTAGACTTGTACACACATACAAATCCCCCACCACACACACACACACACACACTCATAAATACACAGTTGCCGGACAAAGCCACAGTGCCATTGTGAGATTGGGGTCCCCTTGTGTGAAAGCGTAGGAATATCAATGAGGCTGGTCCATTCAAGTTGAAAGGGGGTCTGGGGCTGGGGACCTTACAGCCACAACTCAGAAGCTAACCCAGAGGGGGAGGGGACCCTGTCGCTCTGCCTGCCTGCCTGGACCCTAGTGGGGCTACGGGGAGAGGGCTGGTCCACTGGGGGTCTGGTACCAACCCCCATCATCATAACACACAGCATCTCATCCCCCCCCCCCCCCCCCCCCCCGTGGGTCCCTGGAGATGCTGCTGGTGATCAGTGGCGGTGAATACTGTCAGGGGGCCTGAGGAAATGGTGGGTGTGACATGAGGCCAGTGGGGCTGACGGATGAGTCTACACACAGATCCATTTACTACAGTCACTCCACCCGCCTGCCTGCCATGCCTGGGGTCACACAATTGGGTGGCCATGAAACCAAAAACAGCCTCAACAGGTTGTGTGTGTGTGTGTGTGTGTGTGTGTGTGTGTGTGTGTGTGTGTGTGTGTGTGTGTGTGTGTGTGTGTGTGTGTGTGTGTGTGTGTGTGTCATAGGAGAGCTCTTGGGATACTTTCTATCACATTGACTTTTCATTAGCTTGGCTAGATTTGCTCTCCGTGGTTTAATTTCATTTGAGAAATGGGATGAAGCGTCCACGTTAATTACAGTGTGACTCGCAGGTCAATGTCGCAGGTCAATGTTGGGGTCTTCCTGATGTTCTGCACTGATAGAAGAGAGACATTTGATTGCTTGATTTTTATGCGTCTGTTCGATACATCATTGAGTCCAAGTTCACTCATTCATCCCCACCTCTCTCTTTTTTTGAATTTTGAATTTCCCACCCCTTAGCTATCGACCTTTTAAACAAGTCATGAAGTTACCACTGGAATCAAATACAGTCAGGTCCAAAATGATTGGCACCCTTGAAAAAGATAAGCAAAAAAACGAGTAAACAAAAAATACAAATACTGAGCTATATTGTATGTATGCAAAACATTTGTTGACTATTATAGTATTTTATACCATTACAATTGCTCAGATAAATAGTTTAGTTTGAAGTCATATTTAGATTTTCTCAAAAACATATGGGTCTACATGAGTGGCAACCTGTTTTCTAATGCCGTTCAATACCTCACCATGCGAGGATAACGAACAAAGTATGAGCTCGGATAACATATAGCAGCTTAGTGGTTAGAGCGTTGGGCCTGTAACGGAAAGGTTGCTGGTTCGAATCCCCGAGCTGACAAGGTAAAAATCTGTTGTTCTGCCCCTGAACTAAGCAGTTAACCCACTGTTCACCAGTAGGCTGTCATTGTAAATAAGAATTTGTTCTTAACTGACTTGCCTCATAAAATAGTGCCTTCAGAAAGTATTCACAATTTGTTGTGTTTCAGCCTGAATTTAAAATGGATTAAATTAATTTTTGTGTCACACACAATAACCCATTATGTCAAAGTGGAATTATGTTTTTAGACATTTAAAAAAATATATATATGAAAAATGAAACGCCGAAACATTCAGTTTTCAACGCCTTTGGTTGGCAAGCCTAAATAAGTAAATAAGTAAATAATAAGTAAAAATGTGCTTAAAAAGTCACATAATAAGTTGCATACAAAGGATACAGGCGTCCTTCCTAAGTTGCAGGAGAGGAAGGAAACCGCTCGGGGATTTCACCATGAGGCCAATGGTGACTATAAAATAGTTACAGAGTTTAATGGCTGTGATAGGCGAACACTGAGGATGGATCAACCACATTGTATTTACTCCACAATTACTAACCTAATTGGTATAGTAAAAAAAAGGAAGCCTGTACAGAATAGAAATATTCCTAAACATGTATCTTGTTTGCAATACGGCACTAAAGTAAAACTGCCAAAATTGTGGCAGAGAAATTAACTTTATGTCTTGAATACAAAGCATTATGTTTGGGGCAAATCCAACACAACACATCACTGAGTACCACTCTTAATATTTTCAAGCATGGTGGTGGCTGCATCATGTTATGGGTATGCTGGTCATTGGCAAGTACTAGGGAGTTTTTTTGGATAAAAATGAACAGAATAGAGCTAAGCACAGGCAAAATCCTAGAGGAAAACCCCATTGTCTGCTTTACAACAGACAATGGGAGATATATTCATCTTTCAGCAGGACAATAACCTAAAACATGAGGCCAAATATACTGTATACTGGAGTTGCTTACCAAGACGTCATGAAATGTTCCTGAGTGGCCTAGTTACAGCTTAAATCGGCTTGAAGGTCTATGGCAAGACTTGAAAATGGCTGTCTAGCAATGATCAACAACCAACTTGAAGAAATTTGAAAAGATTGATGTGCAAATATTATCCAATCCAGGTGTCTAAAGCTCTTAAAGACTTAACCAGAAAGAGTCACCACTGTAATCAATGACAAAGGTGATTCTAACATGCATTGACTCAGGGGTGTGAATACTTACAGTATATTCAGAAAGTATTCAGACCCCTTGACTTTTTACACATTTTTTTACTATACAGCCTTATTCTAAAATGGATTACATTTTCTTTATCAATCTACACACAATACCCCATAATGACAAAGCGAAAACAGGTTTTTAGAAATGTTTGCAAATGTATACATAAAAAAAACTGAAATACCTTACTTATTTAAGTATTCAGACCCTTTGCTATGAAATTCAAAATTGAGCTCAGGTGCATCCTGTTTCCATTGATCATCCTTGAGATGTTTCTACAACTTGATTGGAGTCCACCTGTGGTAAATTCAATTGATTGGACATGATTTGGAAAGGCACACACCTGTCTAAATAAGGTCCCACAGTTGACAGTGCATGTCAGAACAAAAACCAAGCCATGAGAATGAATTGTCCGTAGAGCTCCGAGACATGATTGTGTCGAGGCACAGATCTGGAGAAGAGTACCAAAAAATTTCTGCAGCATTGCAGGTCCCCAACAACACAGTAGCTTTCATCATTCTTAGATGGAAAAGTTTGGAACCACCAAGACTCTTCCTAGAGCTGGCCGCCCGGTCTGAGCAAACTGAGCAATCGGGGGAGAATGGTGTTGGTCAGGGAGGTGACCAAGAACCCGATGGTCACTCTGACAGAGCTCCGGAGTTCCTCTGCGGGGATGGGAGAAACTTCCAGAAAGACAAAAATTCTGCAGCACTCCAGCAATCAGGCTTTTATGGTAGAGTGGCCAGACAGAAGCCACTCCTCAGTAAAAGGCACATGACAGCCCGCTTGGAGTTTACCCAAGAGGCACCTAAAGGACAGACCATAAGAAACAAGATTCTCGGGTCTGATAAAACCAAGATTGAACTCTTTGGCCTGAATGCCAAGCGTCACGTCTGGGAGACTAGTCAGGATCAAGGGAAAGATGAATGGAGCAAAGTACAAAGACATCCTTGATGAAAACCTGCTCCAGAACACTCAGGACCTCAGACTGGGTGCGAAGGTTCACCTTCCAACAGGACAATGACTCTAAGCACACAGCCAAGACAATGCAGCAGTGGCTTCCGGGACAAGTCTTTGAATGTCCTTGAGTGGCCCAGCCAGAGCCCAGACTTCAACTCGATCGCACATATGAAAATAGCCATGCAGCGACGCTCCCCATTCAACCTGACAGAGCTTGAGAGGATCTGCAGAGAAGAATGGGAGAAACTCCCCAAATACAGGTGGGCCAAGCTTGTAGCGTCATACCTAAGAAGACTCGAGGCTGTAATCACTGCCAAATGTGCTTCAACAAAGTACTGAGTAAAGAGTCTGAATACTGTGATACTGTATTTCCATTTGTTATTTTTAATACATTTGCTAACATTTCTAAAAAACCGTTTTTGCTTTGTCATTATGGGGTATTGTGTGTAGATTGATGAGGGAAAAAAACTATTTATCCATTTTAGAATAAGGTTGTAACATAACAAAATGTGGAAAGGTCAAGGGGTCTGAATATTTTCCAAATGCACCATACATAAATGAGAGATTTATGTATTTCATTTTCAACCATTTTGCTAAAGATTCCAAAAACATGTTTCCACTTTGTAATTTTATATTTATTTTATTTATTTCACCTTTATTTAACCAGGTAGGCAAGTTGAGAACAAGTTCTCATTTACAATTGCGACCTGGCCAAGATAAAGCAAAGCAGTTCGACACATACAACAACACAGAGTTACACATGGAGTAAAACAAACATACAGTCAATAATACAGTAGAAAAATAAGTCAATATACAATGTGACCAAATGAGGTGAGATAAGGGAGGTAAAGGCAAAAAAAAGGCCATGGTGACGAAATACAATATAGCAAGTAAAACACTGGAATGGTAGATTTTCAGTGGAAGAATGTGCAAAGTAGAGATAGAAATAATGGGGTGCAAGGAGCAAAACAAGTAAATAAATGAATACAGTAGGGGGAGAGGTAGTTGTTTGGGCTAAATTATAGATGGGCTATGTACAGGTGCAGTAATCTGTGAGCTGCTCTGACAGCTGGTGCTTAAGGCTAGTGAGGGAGATAAGTGTTTCCAGTTTCAGAGATTTTTGCAGTTCGTTCCAGTCATTGGCAGCAGAGAACTGGAAGGAGAGGCGGCCAAAGGAAGAATTGGTTTTGGGGGTGACCAGAGAGATATACCTGCTGGAGCCCGTGCTACTGGTGGGTGCTGCTATCGTGACCAGTGAGCTGAGATAAGGGGGGACTTTACCTAGCAGGGTCTTGTAGATGACCTGGAGCTAGTGGGTTTGGCGAAGAGTATGAAGCGAGGGCCAGCCAACGAGAGCGTACAGGTCGCAGTGGTGGGTAGTACAGTGCCTTGCGAAAGTATTCGGCCCCCTTGAACTTTGCGACCTTTTGCCACATTTCAGGCTTCAAACATAAAGATATAAAACTGTTTTTTTTGTGTGAAGAATCAACAACAAGTGGGACACAATCATGAAGTGGAACGACATTTATTGGATATTTCAAACTTTTTTAACAAATCAAAAACTAAAAAATTGGGCGTGCAAAATTATTCAGCCCCTTTACTTTCAGTGCAGCAAACTCTCTCCAGAAGTTCAGTGAGGACCTCTGAATGATCCAATGTTGACCAAAATGACTAATGATGATAAATACAATCCACCTGTGTGTAATCAAGTCTCCGTATAAATGCACCTGCACTGTGATAGTCTCAGAGGTCCGTTAAAAGCGCAGAGAGCATCATGAAGAACAAGGAACACACCAGGCAGGTCCGAGATACTGTTGTGAAGAAGTTTAAAGCCGGATTTGGATACAAACAGATTTCCCAAGCTTTAAAAATCCCAAGGAGCACTGTGCAAGCGATAATATTGAAATGGAAGGAGTATCAGACCACTGCAAATCTACCAAGACCTGGCCGTCCCTCTAAACTTTCAGCTCATACAAGGAGAAGACTGATCAGAGATGCAGCCAAGAGGTCCATGATCACTCTGGATGAACTGCAGAGATCTACAGCTGAGGTGGGAGACTCTGTCCATAGGACAACAATCAGTCGTATATTGCACAAATCTGGCCTTTATGGAAGAGTGGCAAGAAGAAAGCCATTTCTTAAAGATATCCATAAAAAGTGTTGTTTAAAGTTTTGCCACAAGTCACCTGGGAGACACACCAAACATGTGGAAGAAGGTGCTCTGGTCAGATGAAACCAAAATTGAACTTTTTGGCAACAATGCAAAACGTTATGTTTGGCGTAAAAGCAATACAGCTCATCACCCTGAACACACCATCCCCACTGTCAAACATGGTGGTGGCAGCATCATGGTTTGGGCCTGCTTTTCTTCAGCAGGGACAGGGAAGATGATTCAAATTGATGGGAAGATGGATGGAGCCAAATACAGGACCATTCTGGAAGAAAACCTGATGGAGTCTGCAAAAGACCTGAGACTGGGACGGAGATTTCTCTTCCAACAAGACAATGATCCAAAACATAAAGCAAAGTCTACAATGGAATGGTTCAAAAATAAACATATCCAGGTGTTAGAATGGCCAAGTCAAAGTCCAGACCTGAATCCAATCGAGAATCTGTGGAAAGAACTGAAAACTGCTGTTCACAAATGCTCTCCATCCAACCTCACTGAGCTCAAGCTGTTTTGCAAGGAGGAATGGGAAAAAATTTCAGTCTCTCGATGTGCAAAACTGATAGAGACATACCCCAAGCGACTTACAGCTGTAATCGCAGTAAAAGGTGGCGCTACAAAGTATTAACTTAAGGGGGCTGAATAATTTTGCACGCCCAATTTTTCAGTTTTTGATTTGTTAAAAAAGTTTGAAATATCCAATAAATGTCGTTCCACTTCATGATTGTGTCCCAATTGTTGTTGATTCTTCACAAAAAAATACAGATTTATATCTTTATGTTTGAAGCCTGAAATGTGGCAAAAGGTCGCAAAGTTCAAGGGGGCCGAATACTTTCGCAAGTCACTGTATATGGGGCTTTGGTGACAAAACGGATGGCACTGTGATAGACTGCATCCAATTTATTGAGTAGGGTATTGGAGGCTATTTTGTAAATGACATCGCCGAAGTCGAGGATTGGTAGGATGGTCAGTTTTACAAGGGTATGTTTGGCAGCATGAGTGAAGGATGCTTTGTTGCGAAATAGGAAGCCAATTCTAGATTTACATCTGGATTGGAGATGTAATGTGAGTCTGGAAGGAGAGTTTACAGTCTAACCAGACACCTAGGTATTTGTAGTTGTCCACATATCCTAAGTCAGAACCGTCCAGAGTAGTGATGTTGGACGGGCGGGCAGGTGCAGGCAGCGATCGGTTGAAGAGCATGCATTTAGTTTTACTTGTATTTAAGAGCAATTGGAGGCCACGGAAGGAGAGTTGTATGGCATTGAAGCTCGTCTGGAGGGTTGTTAACACAGTGTCCAAAGAAGGGCCAGAAGTATACAGAATGGTGTCATCTGCATAGAGGTGGATCAGAGACTCACCAGCAGCAAGAGCGACATCAATGATGTATACAGAGAAGAGAGCCAGTCCAAGAATTGAACCCTGTGGCACCCCCATAGAGACTGCCAGAGGCCCGGACAACAGGCCCCCCGATTTGACACACTGAACTCTATCAGAGAAGTTGTTGGTGAACCAGGCAAGGCAGTCATTTGAGAAACCAAGGCTATTGAGTCTGTCGATGAGGATGTGGTGATTGACAGAGTCAAAGGCCTTGGCCAGGTCAATGAATACGGCTGCACAGTATTGTTTCTTATCGATGGCGGTTAAGATATCGCTTAGGACCTTGAGCGTGGCTGAGGTGCACCCATGACCAGCTCTGAAACCAGATTGCATAGAGAAGAAAGGTATGGTGGGTATGTGGTATTGTGTGTCGATGGGTGAGACAAAACATTTACTTAATCCATTTTGAATTCAGGCAGTAACGCAAAATTTGAAATAAGTCAAGAGGTCTGAATACTTTCTGAAGGCACTGTATGATTAGAGATCTTAGACCCTTCCTCCGTACAGAATCTTTCCAGTTGATATTCTTCACCTGGTCTTATGGACGGCCCTCTTCAATTCAAACCACAGATTTTCAATGCAGTTCAAGGCCGGAGACTGAGATTACCATTGCACATTGTTGATTTTGTAGCCAATTAACCATTTCTTTGTGGATTTTGATGTGTGTTTGGGGTTATTGTCTTTGCTGGAATATCCAATAGTGGCCATGTTTCTAAAAGAGGCAACCAGGTTTTTGGCTAAAATGTCCTAGTTCTAGGTGAAGTTCATGATACCATTATAGCCTTAACATAGGTGCCAGGACTAGTGGAAGCAAAATAACCCCATAACATCAAAGATACACCACCATATTTTACAGTAGGTTTGAGGTACACATTTGGGAGGGATCTTAGACAATTCCACTGCTGTGCATTGCCAAAGGACTGTATTTTCATGTCATTTTACCATAGCATCGGTTCAAAGTGCCAATGCCGTTTAGCAAACTCTAGGCATTTACATTTGTTGGGCGACATGAAAATAGAGCTCTTTGGCCACGCACACCAGTGGAATTGTCTAAGATCCCTCCCAAATGTGTCCTCCAATCTCGTAAAAGATTTCAGAAAATGTCTCAGTGAAAGTTTTTGAAAACAGGCATGGCAATCATTTTTTCCCCTTATATTTTTGAGAGAAAAAAATATTTCTCTTTCTCTGAGCAATTGTTTAAAAATATTAGTTTTCCATTTTTTTCAGCATACACTATAGCTTATTGTATTATTTATTTGATACAGTCTTGTTTTTGCTCATCTTTATCAAGGGTGCCAATCATTTTGGACCTGACTTGTTTTATCTCTTTCTTTTTCTGTTTTTTACTCAAGTTTACATATGCTACTAATCTTTTCATATGGGAAACTCATCACACAGCAACTTGTTCCAATTCTGATGGTTATCCAAGAGTGTGTGTGTGTGTGTGTGTCTGTTACCCCTGTCGGAACAGACAGAGTTTGAGACGACAGACGGGAGAGAAAAAGCGGCCATAATCGCAACGTCCTTCTCCACCGCAATTATCCTCTCACTCTGCAATCCCTCGCTCCCTCCCTCGCTCGCTCCCTCCCTCGCTCCCTGTGTCTCTCTCTCTGTCGCTCCTTCTGCGGGCGACCATAATTTGAGTGCAATTAACTTCCCTTAAAAGCCATCGCCACTTTAAACGCTGGGAATTAGGGGAGAGGCTAGACATTGTGAAAGTGAAGGAGAGAGACAGAGGAGAGGTGATCAGGAGATGGTAAGACAGAGAGGGGAAAGAGCGAGAGAGATGACAGAGCGATAGAAAAGAGAGGCAGACTAAAAGTCAAGAGACAGCTAGACAGACAGAGAGAGAGAGAGAGAGAGAGAGAGAGAGAGAGACTTTTGTGTTGTCTATCAGTGTATTCAGTCATGAGAAGAACATCTCTACAACATTGTAAAACTGCTAACTACTGAGATGTTCCTGAAGATAGACAGGTTCATATTTGGCATTTCTACAGGGTGGAAGTCATATATGAAAGAGAGATTCTCTCAAAAGCTCAAATCACCTGTGCATATACAGTAGTCTTGAATAATACATTAAATGAAAGGTTCAGGACTATCGCACTCTACTGTGGGCCCAACCCCCACCACAGACACAATTTGTGAGAAAAAAAACATTTTACTTCACTGGTCCTCTCTCTTTCTACCTCTACTTCTTTTCCTCTTCCACCCCCCCCCCATCTCCAATTTAACGGCTTTATTGGCATGGGAAACATATGCTAACATTACCGAAGCAGGTGAACTAGATAATAAACAAAGGTGAAATTAACAATACAAATTAACAGTGAACATTACACTCACAAAAGTTCGAAAGAATTGAAGACGTTACAGGAAAAACAAATAAACATAAATGTGGGTTGTATTTTCAATGGTGTTTGTTCTTCAATGGTTGCCCTTTTCTTGTCGCAACAGGCCACAAATCTTGCTGCTGCGATGGCACGCTGTGGTATTTCACCCAGTAGATATGGGAGTTTATCAAAATTGGGTTTGTTTTTTTCGATTTCTTTGTGGATCTGTGTAATCTGAGGGAAATGTGTGTCTCTAATATGGTCATACATTTGGTAGGAGGTTAGGAAGTGCAGCTCAGTTTCCACCTCGTTTTGTGGGCAGTGTGCACATAGCCTTAGTCTTCTAGTCTTCTAGTCATAGTCTTCTCTTGAGAGCCAGGTCTGCCTACGATGGCCTTTCTCAACAGCAAGGCTATACTCACTGAGTCTGTACATAGTCAAAGCTTTCCTTAAGTTTGGGTCAGTCACCGTGGTCAGGTATTCTGCCACTGTGTACTCTCTGTTTAGAACCAAATAGCATTCTTGTTTGCTCAGTTTTTTTGTAAATTCTTTCCAATGTGTCAAGTAATTCTCTTTCTGTTTTCTTATGGTTTGGTTGGGTCTAATTGTGTTGCTGTTCTGGGGCTCTGTGGGGTCTGTTTGTGTTTGTGAACAGAGCCCCAGGACCAGCTTGCTTAGGGGACTCTTCTCCAGGTTCATCTCTCTGTAGGTGGTGGCTTTGTTATGGAAGGTTTGGGAATCGCTTCCTTTTAGGTGGTTGTGGAATTTAACGGCTCTTTTCTGGATTCTGATAATTAGCAGGTATCGGCCTAACTACTCTGCACGCATTATTTGGGGTTTTACGTTGTACATGTAGGATATTCTTGCAGCATTCTGCATGCAGAGTATCAATTTGGTGTTTGTCACATTTTGTGAATTCCAGACCAATGGGTTCTATAACTGATTCAAGTATTTTTTTGCCAGATCCTAATAGGTAAGTTTCATTTTATGTTCCTTTTGATGGCATAGAAGGCCCTTCTTGCCAAGTCTCTCAGATCATTCACAGCTTTGTGGAAATCACCTGTGGCGCTGATGTTTAGGCCAAAGTATGTATAGTTTTTTTGTGTGCTCTAGGGTAACGGTGTCTAGATGGAATTTGTATTCGTGGTCCTGGGAACTGGACCTTTTTTGGAACACCATTATTTTTGTCTTACAGAGATTTACTGTCAGGGCCCATGTCTGACAGAATCTGTGCAGATGTAGGTGCTGATGTATCTAGGTGCTGATGTAGGCCCTCCTTGATTGGGGACAGAAGCACCAGATCATCAGCAAACAGTAACACTGCAAAATTACTGCAGTAAAAAAAATTGTGTCACTTGGACGCAGTATTTGCAGCAATTACTGCAGATATACTGCACTCGACCTGCGGTTGTACTGCAGTGAGATGCAGTCATAGCGCACTCTGACTGCAATCGTTTTTTTCTCTCGAAAGGGCAGCGACCAGCCAAGCAGCCTCGCGCTATAGTAGACTAATAGCTGCCATAGATAGGTTATTTATCCTCAAATATCATCACATAGTACTTATCTTGGCTGCATCAAACCGGGACGAGCTGAGTAAGCTCGCTAGCGTTAGCTCGCGATGCTAATTGAGGCTGCAGTGCATGAGCTTTCTCATCCTACAGTTACAACTACCCGAGGCAATCGTATCAGATCCGACCCGGGCCTGTGTCATTGTTTAGAATTCTGGATCCGGAACCGCTCGGGTATCGGGTTACAGGTAGACGACCTCCAGTCCAGCATCACGCTCTACATTAACCTATGTGCGTGCGTCATACTCTCCCGTCTGCCGAAGGCTGATGTATAGAGGAGAATTACTTCTTTTCCCCCCAGAGGGAACTTCAGTATAGATTTCAGACATTAAAAATAGATCAATGGTTAGATGTACTGCATTACATACAGCAGTGTACGCAGTGAGATGTGTGGGTGGGGGGGGGGGGGGGGGGGGGGGGGGCTCCAGACTGCCATAGATGCATTTGTAAGGCTTTGTTAGAACATCTGCTTGAGCGGATTGAGCGCGTTTCCACAGGTGCACGAGCGCCAATTGAAGATTGATCGAAGCATTGAATAGATAGATGTGCTTTTCAATGAGATGTCCGCGTCTTGCCTCTTCCAAGGCCGCGCTCCTCGAGAAACATATTCACCAAACAATGGCAATAAAATCGCATACAGTAAAGCCTATGAGTCCTTCGAAGACTTTCTTGTAAAATAAGCGAGTGCATGGGCATATGAGAACTGGACCGCCATTGTTTGCTAGGTACATACTATCCATGTCTTCATATCTCATACGGTATCAAAGAGCTATCATGGGTTTCGTCCCATTTCAGGAGGACTTGCTGAGAGTAACAGGGACACACACACGGGTGCAGAAAAAATTATTACGCACACACTCAGACAAACACTTCTGTAACACACACACACGCACACACTCCTCACAGGTGCTCTTATAAAACACGCACGCACACACACACCTAATTGTAGTCGAGTTGTTTCCCCTCAGTAACAGTAGCAATTAGACAACCTTTATAATCACACTCTCCTCATTATATAGCTAATTCCTGTAATTACCGATAGCACCAATAGGCTCCTCCTTCCTTTGTGTATCATCTCTCTGTCTTTGTGTCTCTCTGTCTGCTTCTCGTTCTGTCTGTCTCTCTCACCCCCTCTCTCTGTCTCTTTGTCTGTCTGTCTCTCTCTCTACCTCTCTTTAGTTCTCTCTCTGTCTCCCACTCTCACCCTCTCTCTGTCTGTCTCTCTCACCCCCCCCCCCCCCCCCCTCTCTCTCTCTCTCTCTCTCTCTCTCTCTCTCTCTCTCTCTCATGAGGGGGAAGGTCAATCAGGTATAGGGAGATGTGTGTCGGTGCGGTGCACTGGGTGAGGCACTACATAGAATAGTATAGTGCTGTTACAATGCTGATACACCTACAGTAGAATTTTCAAATTGCTTTTGTTTGCAGCGTCGGTGACTGAGTTTTCCCAGTTATTCCAGGCTAAGATCATTGGCTAAGGTAAGGTACGGGTGAGAGCTCACCTTTGCTGCAGTGGTTCTCTCCCTCCAGCAGGGGGCACCAGGGCGGGTCTCCCTGGCTGGCGAAGGTGCACATGTGCAAGTAGCTGATGGTGAGACGGATGACCGAGGCCTTGTCCAGCTGGCTGGTGATGGCCCCGGGGAGAGGAAGCATCTTGGCCAGCTCAAAGAACTCAAAGTTCTCCTTGCCGCGACGGGAACGAGCGGCATTACGAGACTTCTCCTTCCGCAGGTTCTGCAAACTGGAGGAGGAGAGGAATGACAGGAAGCAGAAGGTAGAGGGGAACTGTGGGTGAAAAGGGTGTGTGGTTCATGCCAAAACTGCACTGATAAGGAATCCTAACTGACCGCAGAACGACCACCAGTGGGCTTGGTCGTGTACGCTGACGCTGACCCGAGAATAGTCATTTAAAAGGTATATAATGACACCCGCGATGTCAGTGAACCAATCTCAATTCCAACCGTCTCCAGCAGATTGTCTGTCTGTGTAATTACAGACAGAAAGTGCTCTATCTACCAGGGTCTATTCCCCTGTCACACTGGTATACACATGACTATTACACAGCACAGCTAGAACCTCTGCTTCCAACACACACACACGCGCACACGCACACACACACACACACACACACACACTAGCATCCACACTCTCTCGCTCTTTCTCTGTCTCACACACAGCCATGCGACTGGCTGGCGGATGCTGGGCTGCAGCGGTGATTGAGGGATCAATTGGAGGGGGAGGGGCCGTGTGGCAGTGGGGGCCCAGGGCCCAGGTAGCCTGTCTCTCTGATTGGGTATCGACTCCCCTCAATGGGGCCTGAGTGGTAGAATTATGTTGTCACGGCGACTCCACAGTTTGTGTCTGTGGTAGAATAAAGAAACAGCATTTCTCCCCCGTGTCTGTGACATCGATTCTCATTCCGGGCCTGCAGACTGCCTGCCACGGGAGGGAGGGTGTGTGTGTGTGTGTGTGTGTGTGTATGTGTGTGTGTGTGTGTGTGTGTGAGTGAGAGTGAGAGAGGGCAATAAAGAGAGAGAGAAATTGAGAAAATAAAATGTGTGTGTACGCATGTTTCCGTGTGTGTGTATGTGTGTACGTTTGTGTGCTATTGCATGCATGTGTGTGGTTTTTGTCCTTATCAGCCAACATGTCGGTGTTTCCCCGGTCGGTCTGTGTTCTCCAGGGTGTGTAAACAGCTGTGTTTGGAAAAGCTCTGTCCTCCACAGCGTCTCATTATTATACGAGCTCAACTCACCTGAGAGGACAATCGATACTCACTTATTGATTCTGCTTAGTTTTTATATCCGCCTATAAATGACCGTCCCATTAATAATTCCAGCCAAATGTACGTAATCTCCCACTAAGGGAAAGGGATTAACAGCCATGACAGCCAAGGCTACAGAGCAATAAGCATTTTACTATACAGTACAGAGTGTGTGAGAGGGGCTGTGTGGGTGTGATAGTTTAGAATATGAGTAAGTGTTTGTGTGTGTTAGCACTCGCTATGCAATGCTATTATGTGTGTGTGTGTGTGTATTTCTCACCAGGGCAGGGTGGGGGGTTTGGCCAGTAGTCCCTGTAGGAAGTCCCACTCCACGCTCACACACTTTCCCTCGCTGACGAACGGCATGGTCGCCATCCTCCAATCACATGCAGCCGCCACCTCTAACGGAGGCTGCGATTGGCCGAGGCTGTGACAGGCTCAGACCCCCTGCAGGAGTGAGGAAGCGAGAGAGAGAGAGAGAGAGAGAGAGAGAGGGGGGGATTATTGTTAGTTAGGTATGCCTGTGTAACCGATGTGAAATGGCTAGCGAGTTGGCGGGGTGCGCGCTAATAGCGTTTCAATCGGTGACGTCACTCGCTCTGTGACCTTGAAGTAGTTGCTCCCCTTGCCCTGCAAGGGCCACGGCTTTTGTGGAGCGATGGGTGACGATGCTTCGAGGGTGGCTGTTGTCGATGTGTACAGAGGGTCCCTGGTTGGAGCCCAGGTCGGGGCGAGGAGAGGGACGGAAGCTATACTGTTACACGTCTCTATAAAAGCTTTGAAGAATGTCCACTGTGCTATAAAAAAAGCCATTCAGTACAGAAGTCTCACTCCGGTTAGCAAAGACAGGGCAAAGCAGAGAGTTGAAGACCCCCCTGCCTCCCCCACACACTCACCCTCTAGCTCCCAGTTCCACCAGCGGTGCCAGTTGGCTGGCCTCCCTCTCCCCTCCCCCTCTCTGCCTCTGTGCTCTGGTGACCTTTAAAAGGTCAACGTGGCCTGCAGCAGCATGGTGTCCTGCCCTGCGGCCAGGGCTGACCTCTCTACCACGGGGTCAACAGTACCAGGGGAGGGGAACCAGGCTGGGCTGGGTAGAATCGGATCAGGCTGGGGTAGGGAGCTGGGATATGTAGAACCAGACCGGGCCGGCCGAGCCATCACGTTACGTTGAGATTTCAATTAAATGGCTTTCTATTTAAACTTGGCAATCCAGAACTATAATTTCGCATAATTTGGTGAGATGTTTCCTTAGTCTACACTTTCTAGTGCATTTAACATGACTGTGACCACACATGCTGTACCTTCCAATTCCCAACCCGGCATCACATCACTGTAGAATCTCTAGCCGACACACCATCCCTGAGCCGTGTGTAACAATGGCATTTTACATCACCCTCCCCAACCTTGCTAGCTGTGTACATCGCATTGTGTGCTGGGGAAATAAAAGTCACACAATGTATCTTCCACTCATCTCTCACACACGCACACGCACACGCACACGCACACACACACACACACACACACACACACACACACACACACACACACACACACACACACACACACACACACACACACACACCCGCTCTGTCCCATACCTGTATGTTTATCTCTTAATTGACCCAATCTGTCCTTATCTAATCTGTGTCTCTATCGACCGGGGCGTCTCTATCTCTATAGACAGAAGGCCGGCAGCACATCAGTGGCGGCGCGGGCCGTAATGGACGGGGCCTCGGCGCTAATTATTCAATCAGCTTCATAACCTTGTCGCAGGTTGGGAGGCTACTAATGCACTCCCCCCAAACCGGACCGCGCCGAACGCTCTCTTACAGTGCCGCGGGCAGCAAGCTGTCCGTCAACCGTGTCATCTGTGGAGGTTTATTGATAAGCAACAAAAGATTATTCAGATATAAAACATACTGTTGATGAGGCTCTTACAGTAGCTCTGCCAAAACAGCATGACTTTGGTATACAGGCCGCAAAAGTGTTATGGTGTGTGCATGCGTACGTGTGCTTCACCTGTGTGTGGGACATGTGCGTGCCTCCGTGTGTGTATCTCTGTGTGATCCCCTCATGCTGTGGCTGCCCTGCTCTCTGCTCTGCGGCTGGCTCTCGTGTAGACAGCACAGGGCTGGGAGGGAGGGCGTTCGCCGCTCAGAGCCTCTCCGTCGGGTTGGTCGGCCGGCGAGTTAGTTCGTTTGGCCGCTCCGCTGTCTGTTTTCAGCGGGGGGACGTTTAATTAGAGCCTCCAGCTGTCAGAGGTTCGTTAGAGCGCTCCGACTCTCCCCACGGAGCACTGACTGGGGGAGTCGGGCAAATGAACACATTTAAGGCAAACAGCACGCAGACAATTGCCTGCTGGAATGCCACTGGCTCCCCAGGCTGCAGGGAAATGGCTGTTGTATGCCTCACAGTTCTCCCCTAGAGCCCCACAGATGACCTGGCCAAGGCCTGGGGGGGAGCTGGGTCTAAATACCAGCTAAGACCCCCACCCACCTAACTGTACACCTCAGGGACACAGTCAGCCCTGGTAATGTCAGTTGGAATAGGATGGAATAAAATAGAATGGAAGTGAATTGAGTAGAATGTTTGGAATGCTCGTTAAAAAAGTACTAAACAAATGAGTGTGTTGCCCGGGTAACGTTGGCCTGTGCACTGATACAGTTAGGCTTTGACACTGGGAAAGACAACAGCCGCACACACCTCTCCTCATCTTCCCGTTTCCCGTTTCCTTTCTACGCCTCTTACCACGGTGAAACACTGTCTGTTTGAAAAGGTTTACTATACGGTATGACTGGTCCCTCAACCACCTGACAGGACAGCTGGTTCCCCATCTCACAGAAGGAGAGAGAGAGAGAGAGAGAGAGAGAGAGAGAGAGAGAGAGAGAGAGAAAGAGAAAGAGAAAGAGAAAGAGAAAGAGAAAGAGAAAGAGAAAGAGAAAGAGAAAGAGAAAGAGAAAGAGAAAGAAAGAGAAAGAGAGAAAGAGAGCGAGAGAGAGAAAGAGAAAGAGAAAGAGAGAAAGAGAAAGAGAAAGAGAGAGAGAGAGAAAGAGAAAGAGAAAGAGAAAGAGAGAGAGCGAGAGCGAGAGCGAGGGACCGTAGAGGTGTGAAAACGTCCAAACCATACAGGGGCAAAAAACTCATCCATATCAATTATGTAGACCAGCGCAGTATTTGACTTGTAGAAGTTGAAATATTTTCTTTCAGTGGAGGACATTATCACATAGGTGAACGGACCTTGATGATTGGCTGGAGTGTCCATAAAGAGGTAGCTGGCCCAGTATTCTGGCCTCCTGTAGGTAGATGTTTCTCTATTTACTTTTGACTCGACTACTGATCAATCCACAGCTACACTGGATCGTTGGATGTGATGATTTCTCTCCCTCTCTCGCCTCTCTCTCTGCCTATACTTTTCTCTCGCCTCTCTCTCTAAGGTTCGGTATTCCGGTCCTCAGCCGGCAAGCCACCTCCACATTGAAGCATCGGCTGCGTCTGACCTTGACTCATTCCTGGCCCAAGGTTCTCTCCAACTCTCAAGGGCTTAAGCACTTCCCTCCGCCCACTGCACCCCTCCCTGTCCTCCCCAACCCCCAACCGGGTCATTAATTATCTAATGGAATCAATATGCTGTTAGATTAGACCAGAGTGACCCTGCCCACCCCCAGGTATCGTCACGGCAATGAGGAGGGAAGGAGGGATGGAACGGAACGAAGGGAGCGGCCACGAGGGAACAAGAGCAGTTTGGGTTAACCATTCATTCCTAAAACAGGCCCTACCTATAGCTGAGTGACCCCAGAAACAAGAGGTCTACTGTAGGACCTTCCAGAGAGAAGGATGAATGGAGAGGAGAGGGGTGGATGGAGAGAGATGGAGAGATAAAGAGAGAGAAGGATCGGTGGAGAAAACGAGAGAAGGGAGATAGAGAGCGGGGTGGATAGAGAGAGCAGAACGAGGAGAGGGAAGTTTGCTCGTGTTTACCTCCACTAATCGATAGCTCTCTCCCTCCTCTTATTTCATAGGGCCTCAGTAGGCTTTCTTTGATGTCCTAGTCCTCACGGACACGGTGCAACAGAAAATCCATGCTTTTCAATGATGATGATCCACCGTGCGGCTGGAGCGCTGAGATAGCATGGTAGTACTGCATGTGAACACTGTCGATACACCACAGACCCACTTGAACAGTTCTACATGAAAGTAGTAGCCCTGAGAGCCGGTAGATTCATATCAGAGAGGGGAATAAAGCAGAGAAATAAGATTTCTTATGCATACAATTACATTAGAGCTATATAGATATGCAGAAGTATTGGGAAAGGCTTTATAAATGTAACGATATAAAGTTGAAGCAAAACTTAGGAGTCAGAACTGCGACAAATTCACCCATAGATGTCCTAACCGTTTCGAAAGGAAAAGGGAAAGGACTTAAAGGTAGAGAGAGAGAGATGCATAATGTTTCTGTACCTGATTATTATTATTATTTATCTGGAAACAGTTAAGGAGACAGTAAATCCACTTCCCTCGGGCAGCGAGAACATCACCACTGACCTCTAAATAACCACATGCCATAGCCCAGCACACGGGGTAATGCGCAGGTTGACTCATAACCCCGCAGGGCGTGTTTAGGGTCATGAAATATTGTGTGGGTGAAGGGCGGGCGGGTGGCGAGCGGGTTGAATGAAAAGAAGAAAAAAAAAGGCATAAAAAAAATATCCATAAATGTATAATTATTGTGCAATTCATGTCTATAGGCTGCATTGAAGTTTTTCGTTCATCATTTTTATCTGGCATTAGTGCAATAAGCCTAAGCTTTACGGCCTAACTGCTGGTGTACGCCGGATACACACCAATCACCAAATGCTTGTGGGATCCTGGGGAGAAAAAGATACACGGGAACTGTTCAGAGCATTTTCTATATTGGCGGGTTGGAGGTCAGGTTGGGGGTCGGGTGCGGGCCTCAGATTTTCACTTTATTACATATAGTCGGACGGTTGCAGATGGGTTATTCGCACATGCGGGTGGGTGCGGGTGAACAAACAGCTGAACCGTGCATCACTAGCACACAGGGTCACACACACACACACACACAAGTGCTGACACATTAACATAGAAATACATTTAAATAGAAGTACATGTATACACACATCAGAGAGTTCAGTCCAGTATCAGTGGCTTACAAGGGTTGCATAAGCTGTGTAGGTGAGTTCCAGTGCAGAATGGATTTCAGTGCACCTGCCCTGTACCTGGTTAAGCACATGCATGTCTATTCACCTTGTCTGTTCTTTCTTGGCAGGTGTACCACTCTGCATTTCTGTGGGGACAGTATGTGAGAGTGAGCGAGAATATTTACGTCCTTTTTCAGTGTGTACATACTGCAGCCTTGTCATTTTATATACTGCGCAATATTTTAAAGAGAGTGTGTTTTGAATATCCTCAGTGTACATTTATTACTGAACAAAAAATGTAAACACAACATGTGAAGTGTTGGTCCCGTGTTTCATGAGCTGATTTCTCTCAAGGTTTGTGGACAAATTTGTTTACACCCCTGTTAGTGAGCATTATCCTTTGCCAAGATAATCCATGACAGGTGTGGCATATCAAGAAGCTGATTAAACAACATGGTCATTACACAGGTGCACCTTGTGCTGGGGACAATAAAAGGCCACTCTAAAAGGTGCAGTTTTGTTACACTAAACAATGCCACAGATGTCTAAAGTTTAGAGGAAGTGTGAAATTGACATGCTGACTACAGGAATGTCCACCAGATTTGTGCCAGATAATTTACTGTTAATTTCTCTACCATTAGCTGCCTTCAACATCATTTTAGAGAATTTGGCAGTATGTCCAACCGGCCTCACAACTGCAGAGCACGTGTAACCACACCAGCCCAGTACCTCCACAACTGGCTTCTTCACCTGCGGAATTGTCTGAAACCAGCCATCTAGACAGATGATGACACTTAGAAGTATTTCTGTTTGTACTAAAGACCTTTTGTGGGGAAATGCTAATTCTAATTGGCTGGTCCTGGCTCCCCAGTGGGTGGGCCTATGCCCTCCCAGGGCCACCGATGGCTGTGCTTCTGCCCAGTCATAGGAAATCCATAGGTTAGGCCCTAATAAATTTGTTTCAATTGACGGATTTCCTGATATGATCTGTAACTCAGTCAAATGGTTGAAATTGTTGCATGTAGCGTGTATATATTTTTTCAGTATACAGGTAAATACTATTCGTATTGAGTGATTCCTCACAAAACCCCCAAAATACCATGATTTGGGGGATTTTTACTTAGTGTAATCCATAGAATGGTCCTTTGGAGGATGGATTGTTGATGTTTATTAGAAATGTGCATTTAAAAGCATAATTGAGAAATAATTGATCATAGTTTATGACATTTTGGCCTTTAAGACTCCATAGTGTTTCATCTGAAGGTGCTGCAAATATGAGTAGTATTTTATTTTATTTTAAATTTTAACAATCATTTATGAATATTGAAAAATATGAACATGAATATTTAAATATAAATTTCCAGAATGGGATCTCTGCTAGTTTTAAAGTTATTTTATAGAGAGAAATTGGCATATTAGGCAATGTAACCAATCACAGCATTCATTTTACTTGTATCATTGAACAATTTTCACATTCACTCTTTTGGTAATGCTTACATAGGGTATGTTTGTAAATTCACTCTGGAGTGCCAGAGTGCGTTCAGGGTGCGCTCTGGGCATTTGTAATTTCAGAGCTTTGTCAGATTGCCTGTTTGTAAATTGGACGCTTTGGCCGGGGAGTAAGGTTGATCCGAGTGTTCCCGGCCTCCCAACGCCAGTCAAACACCCAAGCTAACTGGCTAAAGTTGGCTAGCTTACTAGCTACTTCCAGACACAAATGAGAGAACACCTCACTCTGACCATTTTACTCGCCATAGCAGAGCTGGTTAGGCTGTTTTCATGTTGCGACTGTGCTCCTGGCAAAAAAAAGATACAAATGTGCCTTTGTTAACTGACACCGGCCATATTAAACGAGTGTTGCGCGTTGGTAAATTCATCAGTTATTCTGCGCTCTGGCACACTCAGACGAGAGTGCTCTGAAATCGGAGTGGAATTTACAAACGCACCCAAATTGGATCAGAACTCAAAGAAGCAGAGATCCCACTTTGGAACTTTGATATGTTCGTAGAAGAGTATATTATGTTCAACAAATGTATATACAAACATTTGCCCATTTTCTTTAATGCTGTGTTTATATCTTTAAATATTCATAAATGAATGTAAAAAAAAAAAAGTATTTGAAATCAAAATACTACTCATATAACATTCAAGCTTCATATTACACCAACATTGCTTTGTAGCCTCTACAGATGAAACATTATGGAGTCTTACAGGAGGCCTGGGTAAGGCCAAAATGTCATAAATATGTCAACTTTGATCAATTATTTTCTCAATTATGCTTTTAGGTACAAATGTCAAATATATGGATTACATCCCCCAAATCATGGTCTTTTTTTGTCTGGTTTTCGTGAGGAATCCCTCTATTAGTATATAAATACCGGAACCAAATGCTTCTAAATACGGCTAGATTTTCATCCAAATGGGGTGACAGATTTTCATGCAAATAATTCAAATATATGCACAAAAACAAAAATTGCGCATTTTCCCACCAGATATGTGTTTCCATCAAATGGACTTGTTGTGGATAAAAGCCTGTGCGTGATGACGAAGTGCACATGAAAATAACTTTTGCGGTTAAAATTGAACTGAAAAAAACTGAAAACAAGTTAAATGTGTTTCCATCACATTTTCAACTCTACTGATAGTTTTGTCACAAACAAAATTGTTATAGAACGCAGTTGTGTCCACTCTGTTCTTGGCACGTGTTGCAGGTATAGTTTACTACATGATGAGGTTATGATGGACAAAATGGCAGCCAAGCACAGATCATCATGTCCCCAGAATAAGACCCTCGATATTTATTGGACAGGAGCATCAAGCTCGTCACCGTGCACTTTCACCACCCTGTGAAGTTCATCGCAACTTATTTCATCTGTAGCCGAGTAAACTGCAGCTTTCCCCAGTCCTATCGGGAGCCTGACGGGAGCCTGGGAGAACCACACAACATATCGTTGCATGACTCCAAGTTTACTTCGATGATACTTACATCAATATTAGCACATAAAAGGCGTTTCCACCGCCATTTCACAGATAATTAATTTGACAGATCCCACCTTGTCTCGCGCATTTCATTTTGTCATTTACATACATTTTGTGTATGTACACTCTCGGGGAAAAAAGGTGCTACCTAGAACCTAAAAGGGTTCTAGCTGTAACCGAAAATAAGCTTCTCCTATGGGGACAGCCACATAACTCTTTTGAAACCCTGTACAGTGTAACTGCCAAAGTAAAGGAAACACCAGCATAAAGTGTCTTAGTAGGGCGTTGGACCACCACGAACCAGAACAGCTTCAATGCACCTTGGCATAGATTCTACTAGTGTCTGGAACTCTATTGGAGGGATGCGACACCCTTCTTCCATTCCCATAATTTTGTGTTTTGTTGATGGTGGAAGAAAACGCTGTCTCAAGCACCGCCCCCAGAATCTCCTATAAGTGTTCAATAAGGTTGAGATCTGGTGACTGACACGGCCATGGTATATGGTTTACAATGTTTTCACGCTCATTAAACCGTTCAGTGACCACTCGTGCCCCTGTGGATTGGGGGGCATTGTCATCCTATGGGGACATATCCATGGTAGCCAAAATAATGACCAGCCCAGCATTTTCATACATGACCCTAAGCATGATGGGATGTTAATTGCTTAACTAACTCAGGAACCACACCTGTGTGGAAGCACCTGCTTTCAATAAACTTTGTGTTCTTCATTTACTCCCGTGTTTCTATGATTTTGGCAATTACCTGTATGTATCCATGTCCGTGTGTATGTTGATATACATGTGTGTGTGTGTGTGTGTGTGTGAATGTGTGTATCTATGTGTGCTTGTGTATGTGTGTGCGTGCGTCTGTCCGTGTGTGTATGTATGTGTGTGTGTCTGCGTCCGTCCGTGTGTGTGTGTGTGTGTGTAAATCTTCGGGCCGCCGGCTCCCGGCAGGGCAGTGTGTGAATGACAGCACGGGTTATGTAAGGAGCCACAGCGGGACAGAGTGGACAGCCTGACCGGAGATCAGGTCAGCAGAGTGTGACACTAAACACATCTCACTGACACTGAGCTGACACCCTCTTGTCACTGACGCAGCCGATATCTGTCCCACTCGCACACTTCTCTCGCTCGCTCGTTGTGTGTGTGTGTGTGTGTGTCAACAGTCAGACACCTCTGTGTGTGAGTTTGTCTGTCTGTCCTCTTGGACGGTGAATCGACATTCAAACAAACGAGGACGTCTACCCGTCGGTCTTTTCTGGGCCCTGAAGAAAGTCTTCAGAAAAGGACATTTCAATGACTATCTGGCGGTCTTCAAACATGCCTTTCCCCCCATCCACAGCTACCGACGCCATCCCGATGTCAACCTGTCAGACCTAGAATTGTTCCAGACGTCTCCGACCCTCAATGTGACTGTTGCCTCTCAGACCCCCGTTCACTGAAATAAGGTTGGTCCATTGACATGTTATTCAACAGAGCTAAATATGTCACGGCCCGGGTTGCCCAGGACGATCCCTTCACCCAAGCGTGCCTCCATAGCGTGGATTTGATTATTTTTAAGTCATTTTGCGAGCTCGACTGCGTATTCTCGCTATGCCAGAAAAGGACACGGTCCAGAATGTCAAATCCACAAAACAGATAGATGGAAACAAATCAAAGAAGAAAAGTTCTGGTTTGAACACGGTCACGCGGTCAACGAGGACTAACATTAGCTATTACTGATTGACGGGACCACGATGCGCATCTTCTCCTATCAGAGCCTACAGGGGAACGATTGGCTTTAGAAGCAGCCCGCGTCTGTGAGACCAATCGCGTCCGGAGCGGTTTTCAAATCTTTGCGGTGACACAGACACAACCGCCACAGCCGGAAAACATCTTCTGAAATCAACACTTTTCATGTGGTCTATAAAAGTGCTCGTGTGTTACTGGGTGGAGGGATTTCTCCTTGCAGCTGCAGTGACTGAGCAGGTGGAGCCCTGCAGACGGTGGCGATGGTGGGATCATGTGCTGTTACACCTCACAACACACTCACACAGCACAGAAACATTCCATTACCGGTCACAGACAACACACTCACACAGCACAGAAACATTCCATTACCGGTCACAGACAACACACTCACACAGCACAGAAACATTCCATTACCGTCGACAGACAACACACTCACACAGCACAGAAACATTCCATCACCGTCGACAGACAACACACTCACACAGCACAGAAACATTCCATTACCGGTCACAGACAACACACTCACACAGCACAGAAACATTCCATTACCGGTCACAGACAACACACTCACACAGCACAGAAACATTCCATTACCGTCGACAGACAACACACTCACACAGCACAGAAACATTCCATTACCGGTCACAGACAACACACTCACACAGCACAGAAACATTCCATTACCGGTCACAGAAACATTCCATTACCGTCGACAGACAACACACTCACACAGCACAGAAACATTCCATTACCGTCGACAGACAACACACTCACACAGCACAGAAACATTCCATTACCGTCGACAGACAACACACTCACACAGCACAGAAACATTCCATCGCCGTCGACAGACAACACACTCACACAGCACAGAAACATTCCATTACCGTCGACAGACAACACACTCACACAGCACAGAAACATTCCATCGCCGTCGACAGACAACACACTCACACAGCACAGAAACATTCCATTACCGGTCACAGACAACACACTCACACAGCACAGAAACATTCCATTACCGTCGACAGACAACACACTCACACAGCACAGAAACATTCCATCGCCGTCGACAGACAACACACTCACACAGCACAGAAACATTCCATTACCGGTCACAGACAACACACTCACACAGCACAGAAACATTCCATTACCGTCGACAGACAACACACTCACACAGCACAGAAACATTCCATTACTGGTCACAGACAACACACTCACACAGCACAGAAACATTCCATCACCGTCGACAGACAACACACTCACACAGCACAGAAACATTCCATCGCCGTCGACAGACAACACACTCACACAGCACAGAAACATTCCATCACCGTCGACAGACAACACACTCACACAGCACAGAAACATTCCATTGCCGTCGACAGACAACACACTCACACAGCACAGAAACATTCCATTACCGTCCACAGACAACACACTCACACACACACACACACACACACACACACACGCACACACACACACACACACACACACACACACACACACACACACACACACACACACACACACACACACACACACACACACACACACATTTTTTTGTTAATGTCTTTCCTAAGTCACTCTTCTGTCCTCCCTTTTACATAGTTGTGCGGGGTCTCTACAAACACACTGCTAACAGAGCCAAAGACGAACAACATAGTCAAGCATAACATACCTGATGATCCCTGTTCTTTTGATTGGCGTCATCATATAATAACATTGGTGATATTTGCTATTTATCACTAGGCACCAGATTACACAGGCATTTTGTAACAGTCATTTACCCAATTATGGCCACCTGCTGTTAGTGGCCTAAAGCACTACAATCATCTGTCCAGCCAACTGGGCTTTTCTCTCGTTCCTTTACAGCAGCTGACTAATACTATTCTGAACGAGCGACAGTGGACAGGAAATGACTATATTTATATATAGAAAAAACAATAATGGCTTTAATGATAATAATAGATGTTGACCTTTCAGTGCGCTGGCAGAAATAAACAACTTAGGAAGCAAGTACTTTTCTTATGTCTGTTATGGAAACAACTTTTATCCAGTTTACTTTAGAGAGTTAGGGTAAATACATAGACAATACATCCAGTCCTGAGCAGACAAAAAAAACCAAAGCAGATATTTACACATATATTTATATCCAATGTGATCTCCAGACAGAAAATATCACATTTCCATCCAATTCTAAATCTAAAATACACTATTTCACATTTCTTGTAACTATATTGTAACTTGTAAGGTAAATTGAACTAATGATACACACTGATATTTTCCCAGACGCTATTAATCTAGTTCAAAGGTGAATATTTACCGGTAAATGAGGTGTTGTTATGGCTCGGACACGTTTTTTTAAGAGCAGAGGACTATCATGTGTCAGCACGTATGACATCTTCTAAACTTTGCTTAGAAATGAGGAGAGTAGACGACGTACAGAAAGTGAGACTTCCCCTAAAACGCTCGGAAACAAGTAACTGTCATTGTTCAATAAACGTGACATCTTAAATACACTCTCAAACTGACATAACCATCTAAGTACATGACACTCACATGACTGTTGGAATGTCATCCAGTTTCTACAACATCAAATCAACTTCATCAAACAGTGGAAGTGTGTGTGTGTGTGTGTGTGTGTGTGTGCGTGTGTGTGTGTGCGTGTGTACACTGACCAGAACTTGTTCCAGGATGGCCTCACCTGATGGGCATTTCCAGCGTTGACTCCCCTTCTCTGAGTGGACGTACTTTTTCCTCTTCGTCCTCTATCCTTCAGACTCCTGTGCCCCCCAAAATGGCCCGGCTGGGGTCCCCTGCTCCCAAACGCACTGGGGGTGGGCTGGGCTGAGAGGCTGGACCGACTGGAGGCAATCCCCTCACGCTCACAAAAGACCTGGACACGCAGGCAGGCGGACCCACCGCGGAATCCGTTGCAAGTGTGTGTGTGTGTGTGTGTGTGTGTACGCAAGTGGTGCTAGCTGGTGGAGAAGAGAGGCTATGCTGGCTCAGGATCACTTCACTAACACTCTGCTCCCTCTGCCACTTCTTAGAGATGGACTAGGATTAGGAGACAGCCAGCGTGAGATTCTCTCTCCCTCGCTCTCTCGCCGGCATGCTCCCTCTCGCTCTCACTCCTCCTCTCTCTCTCTCTCTCTCTCTCTTCGCTGAGCTTCTTTCTTTTAATTTCCTCTTGGGAAAGCTGCGCACACCGGTTGTCTCTCTCTTCACCCTCTCTCACTCTCTCTTCCCCCTCAGTCGCTAGTAAATATAAAAGGCATGGTTGTACAACTCTTGCTTCGGTCTCTCTCTCCCTCGCTTTTCCTCTCTCTCTCTTGCTCGCTCGCTCTCACCCACTGTCTCTTGCTTTCGTTTACCCCCTCCTCCCGCAGCCCCTCACTTTCTTTCTCTGTCAAAGCTGCCTTTCAAATGCTGATTAGCAGGGAGAGTAAAAGACAAGCAAAAGAGAGAGAGAGGGAGAGAGGGAGAGAAGGAAGGAAAGGAGGGAGAGAGAGGGAGGGTGTGTGTAACTGAAGCAAGTGGGAGATTCCATCACATACAAACACATTGTAAACTGTTTTCCTGGTCTTATACAAAGTCTATCCAACAAATACGTCCACATTACGCACCCAAGTGAGCATCTGCAAAACAATCACACAGAGGGTGCACGTGAACAAGCATTTACACGCACACACACACGCACGCGCAGGCGCACCAACAGATTGACGCACAGACACACACACACAGACTCACACGCCCAAACACACACAAATGCGCACACCCACACACAAGCATGTGCATACATGAGCAAATAATCGCATTCAGAGACTCACTCAAGTACTCTCCCGCCAACCTCCCTCCCTTCCTCCACCCTCGGTCCCCCCTTCCCCCTCTCCTCTGTTCGTTCCCCTTGCCCTCAAACACTACTCAGAATATTGATACATCCCCCCCTCCTTTTTTCTCTCTCCATCTCTCTCCCTCCATCACTCACTTTCTCCACTGAATACTGATAGGCTGTCTACTCCGTGGTCTGGGTCTCAAATCTCCCCCTCTCTCGCTCTCTCTTCCCCGCTCTCTCTCTCTCTCTCTCTCTTCCCAGCTCTCTCTCTTCCCCGCTCTCTCCCTCCCTCTCTCTCTCTCCCTCTCTCCCTCTCTCTCTCTCTCTTCCCAGCTCTCTCTCTTCCCCGCTCTCTCCCTCCTTCTCTCTCTCTCCCTCTCTCCCTCCCTCTCTCTCCCTCTCTCCCTCCCTCTCTCCCTCCCTCTCTCTCTCTCCCTCTCCCTCCCTCTCTCTCCCTCCCTCTCTCTCCCTCTCTCCCTCACAGCACTCACCCAAAAAAAGAAAAGCAGCTACATAAAGGGAAATAGCTGGAGTTAATGCATTGAGGTGGACATAAAATCAGATAAGTACCATTTTAGATTATGTCAAGCTAAAAATGGGCTTAACATTGTGCGACGGAAAGGGACAGAAGGGAGAAGAAAAGTGCTACTTTGGTACCCGGGCGGGCGACGGAAACGAGCTGACTCGTAGCAACAAAAAGAGAGGCGTGTGAAAAGTTCAGGCAAATGAAGACGCATTCAGTGTTTTGGTCTCCCTGGCTCATTGATGTGAAGGCAGCCACGACCACGAATGAAAGAGCGAGAGACAGAGAGAGAGAGAGAGAGAGAGGGGCCAGTAAAGTCCTCAAACACCCCCAGTGGACCCCCACCCCTCAGCAGTTTAAAACAGCCGACAGCCCAGCCACTAGAACAAAAACAACGCTGAGCACGGGAGTAAAAAGTTCCCCCACTCAAAAGAAGAAGCCCAAAGCGAGAGAAGGGCCTTTTGGGGGTTGTGTTTGTGTGTGTCTACTCCTCTCTTCTGTCTGTTTCAGAAGAAATCCGCTGTGAGACGGAGAGACAGAGTGGGTGATTTTGCCCTCCAAGCCTTCCTGCAACGCCCTTGAAGGAGTGACTCACGGGGACGTATGTCTGTCTCCATATATAATCATCGTACACAGGTTTCAGAATACAGGTCTGTACAGAGTCGCCAGGCACTCCCATATCAAAACAAGGAACCCCCTTGTGTCTTAAAAATATCACCTTGGGAACAGTCATGAGCACAAGTATCAACATTGCCTTAGGGCACCCCCAGGAGTTAGTTATTCAGACTTCAATGACCCATATCAAAGATGGTGAATAAATGAAGATGTCCCACTCTGTTTACACTGGAAAAACTTTTCAGTTCCGGTACGCTTAACGTACCTATGGCTCTCCCATAGTCACCAATGCATTGGCAGCTAGGTCGGGTCTGGTCTGCTTATTAGTTCATTGACTGTGTATGAACCAGACATTTTTTGGGGAGTGGGACGTCTCGCTTCGTCTTTCGTCTCTGCCCATATGATCACTGATATTGATGTGTGTGACCCTATTGGATGCTAAGAGAGACCCGCCCCTATACCCTCTGAGCTCACTTGGCTCCGCCCAGCACGCTCAAAAAATATTCTGGGGAAATAGATTAGAAAAAGCTCTTGCGAAATATTATATTTGACTTATAATACAAATGTGTCATTATTTTTTAATAACAAGAAGTGAAGAACCTTAATGTGAAGTGTTACATTCCTCAAATCTGTTCCCAGTGCCAAAAAAACAAACAAAAAACAGATGTGCTGTTATCCGCTGTGACTATAGAACAAAACCGTAAAATACAACGATGGCGTTAACGACTGTAAGAGCCCTATAAAATACATTGCACCAGGTGGCATATAGCAAAATAACAATACGCTTTCTATTTTATCCCTGGCCTGTATGCAATATGCATGAGGGAACATGGAAGACAGAATCTGCTTCATGGAAATGATTCCAAATCGTTCAGAAGGTATTCTTAGAGGACATGTATCCATTAAGCCGCCTTTTTCCCCCTTTGTTGAGTGAGCTGCTCTACATTTCATTGAGATGTGTATCTGTCTCGCCCACTGTCTCGTTGATCTCCTGTTCTCCATTCAACAGTGACCCGTTGCTCTCCGCCACACAGTCCTTCACTTCTCTAGTCTTAAAAGTAATTACCACTTTCATTTACTGTCCTCGTTTGTGCTAGCCTGAGTGGCTCGTAGTAGGCGCCTGGATATTTGGGTGTGTGTGCATGCCTGTGTATGATTGTGCATGTGTGTGTGTGCATGCCTGTGTATGATTGTGCATGTGTGTGTGCATTGGCGTATGGTTAACCTCCCCTTGGTCCAATTACTCCAGAACCAAACACTTCTGGTTCCCTCCTCCTCTTTAAATCCCTCACCCCTCCCACCCCACCATCCCCAGTGACAGATCACACAGCCCCAGCCCCATATACCTCCTTGGCCAGATCGCACCCCAACCGACCCTCCCCTTCTAACCCGTTCTACCCCCTCCTCTCCCCCTCAGCCCTCCTCAGCCCCAGGTGAGCTGACGACACCAGGAGGGCAGAAACACCAGGCGCATATTAATCCATCGATCTGAATATTAACAAACCTCAGCATCCTAATGAGCTAAAAACACCGAGCCAAGTCAAACAGGGCCAGACTCACACACGCAGGCACACACTGTCCTATAACAGTGTGGTGGAGTGAAAGCCCGATCCTCTGACCCACTGCGCACATGCCGAGTATCCCGTCCAAGATAAACGTGTTGCCTTTTTACTTTTCACTCAATTAAGACACCTCTACTTTCCCACGTCCTTCTCCTCTATCCCCTCCTGTTGCTTCCTTTGGTTTTCTTTTTATCTTCTCTACACTCCCTCAGTTCAGGCATCCTCTTCCCTATTCTCCCCCTCTCTCTCTCTCCCTCCCTCCCTCGCTGTATCTCCCGATCTCCCACTCATCCCCGACCCTCTCCCTCCCTACTCTCTCTAGATTACCCCATCTTACGCTCCCCATCTCGCTCTACCTCCCTCCCTTCTATCTCTCTATCTCTCCCTTTCTCTCGGTCTCACCTACTCGATATTCCACCCTTGTTCTCCTGCAGTCTCCAGCACAACTTTTTGACCCAGTTCCTCTCTCCTCCCTGGCCCTCTGATCAAAGCCTGCAGGACGGCATTGCCTTGGGCGGAGGACAGAGAGATTGGGGGGGGGGGGGGGTGAAGAAATCTGAGGAGAAGAGAGGGGGAAGAGGAAGAGAGGGATCGAGGAGGGATAGAAGGCACGGGAGGGAAGGAACGGAGGGATCACAAGGACGGGAGAGGAGCCAGGTGCCCTAACCAGCCCAAGGACAAAAGCTCTTCCTGCTGGCTGATCACAAGTGTGTGTGTGTGTGTGTGTGTGTGTGTGTGTGTGTGTGTGTGTGTGTGTGTGTGTGTGTGTGTGTGTGTGTGTGTGTGTGTGTGTGTGTGTGTGTGTGTGTGTGTGCGTGCGTGCGGGTCCTGTCACTACTGCCATTCTTGCTGAGGTAAATGAAGTACGACAGGCTCGACGTTAATAGACGTGATAAGAAATGCTAACGGTGGTAATTCATGACCAGTCTCACTACGCCAACAACCAAAGTAAAACCTAGAAACGAACACTCTGCACTAACACGGTCACGTTTCACTCAGGACCCTTTTTAAATACGCCCGAAATAATGTTCAAAATTCCAACGCAATAACAGAAGGCTATTACTGAACGCCGAAAAGCCGTCGGTACGTCACTTTCCATTCCGTCTCAACCATTTACCTGTATATCTGAGTGAGCGTGTGTGTGCATATGTCCGCGCCCGTCCGTGCGTGTGTACGCGGGTGTGTGCCGCTGCGTCCTACGGTGCTGGCCTTTGTCTGGGGCTGTGGTTGAGGCTAGCAGCAGAGCTCTCCCTACTGGCCCGGTGGGTCGCTATGTTGGTGGGTTGAGGAGAGGCAGGAACACTAGCCCATTTGTACCCAGAGCGGAGTGGCTTGTACTTTAACATTCCCCGCGCATCCCGACAAAGAGCACTAATTATAAATAAATTAGGGACACGACACGGTGTGCCACAGGGGGACCAGCCAGAGGAGCCAGAGAAAAGAGAGACCGATAGAAAGAGAGAGAGAGATAGAAAGAGAGAGAGAGAGAGAGAGAGAGAGAGAGAGAGAGAGAGAGAGAGAGAGAGAGAGAGAGAGAGAGAAAACAGATAAGAAAATAGAGGGATGGAGCATGGGGAGATGTGGGGCTGTAGTGAGGCGAATGTAAGTGAGATGATATACAAGGCTGGAATGTTCAATGTAAACCTTCACAAACAGCGTACGGGGGAAAAACAACCAGATGGGGATGATTTGGACAACAGAATGTATTTGAACTGAAGTCGAAACTGATCAAGTTGAAACCCTGAAAATAAAACACAATAATTGTATTATTGCTTGTCGATTTTAAAATTGTAAATAGTATAAATGTACCTAAAGAAGCATATAACCATAACTCACGACATACACTTTCCAAGCATTTACTACCTGTCTGTCAAGCTTATCTGGGATGACTTTCAACCCAAAAAAACGCATGACTGCGTGCACGTGATTGTGTGTGTGTGTGTGTGTTTGTGTTTGTGTGTGTGTGTGTGTTTGTCCGGGCACACGCGTGTGTGTGTGTGTGTGTGTGTGTGTGTGTGTGTGAGCGTGCATGAGTGGTTGTGTGCACAGGAAGAAACTAACCACTATCTAAATGGATCACACTTCAAGAGTCTCCAACCTCTGAAGATGCCGTGGGCCTGCTGAAAGCCAGGGGGAGATGGGGGAGACGCTAGACTCAAGGTTACGTCCTGAAATTTAGCAGATGACAGTTAGAACAGCAGGGCTCTGTGCATTAGTTCAAGGGAGAAATAATACTCGTTTTTACTGGGCAGGGGCATTGCGCTGTGATGTGAATGCTTCAAATGATAGAATGACTGGCTTGGGTGTTTAAACAAACAGACATTTTATCCTCTTGGATGTCTCACGAAACAACTGCTCTCTGTCTCATCTTGCAGACGGGGCTGCAAGGCACGGGTCAAAGGTGACCACCCTGTGACACAGACAGATAGTCAACTACGTGACCTGCGATTGGCCCCTGACCCCACGACCTCCCACCGACAACACTGTCGCCATGGCCACTGAGCCGCAGACAAACATGATGCCTGTGAATGAGCCGAGGGGTGGGGGTGGGGGCAGATTGGGCTGTGGAAGCGGAGCAAGGGGATAGGGAAGCCTTTAGGATGGGGGGAGAGAGGTGGAGACAAGGAGGGTGTAGGGGTGAAAGAGTGTCTGTCCCAGACACACACGCATGCACGTGTACACACACACACACACCGTGTTTCATCATGTATGTTAGTAGCAGCACCATCATCCTCATCAAAGCCCATAAAACAGTCTCGTCTCTGAGAGAGGGGGAAGAGGAGAAAAATGAGAGAAAAAGAAACAGCTTGTTGAATTAGCATTCCTGCAGCGGAGTGGCTGTCTGTTCGCCTCTGGCGGCAGCGGAGAGAGGAGGACACTCTCTAGTGTCCTCACTTTCTCGCTCTCTTTTTCTGCCTCTCTCTTTCTCTCTCTTCCCCCTCTCTCTCTCTATTTACCTATTTCTATCGAGAACTCTTTGCCTTGTCTCTCTGTCTCTCTCTCTCTCTCTTCCTGCCTCTTTCTGTCTTTCTCTAATCAGCCAGCGTTGTTCAGTTGGGAGAGCCGTGGGCGAATAGGATGCCTCAAGCCACGGTCGCTGGCTGTGTGTGTGTGTGTGTGTGTGTGTGTGTGTGTGTGTGTGTGTGTGTGTGTGTGTGTGTGTGTGTGTGTGTGTGTGTGTGTGTGTGTGTGTGTGTGTGTGTGTGTACGTGTGACATTGTGGCTGCCTTGAGTGGTATTAACATGGATCTGTCTATCAGACAGTGCCAGAACTAATCAATAGATATTCAAATTTACTGACACATACTGCTAGAGCACGTTTAGGTGACAGACATACAGACACGCACACACATACAGAATGGTGCTCTTTTGCCGTACAATAACGCTCTACATGTTGTTCCACAGAGAACAAGTGTAAAATATGACGTTTTGTAGGTCACTGTACCAAGGTCGAGGACTCATAATACTGTAATAGGAAATCACTGTATTTCATTCATAAAGCACTTTTCCCAATCCCCAAAAATATTACATTTGTATTTAAATTAGATTATTAAGATAGAATGAAAGCTTCCCTAAAGCGGACTTCAGCCCTGCTTCAACAAAAAAAACATTTGAATTATGTGCCTCGGCTTCTAAACGGTAAAAATCATACAATTGAATGTGCAAATCATAAAGATGAATGTGCAAACAGTAGCTGAACTAAAGGAAAACAAGTACACACTGTAAGGAGTAGTCAAAAAGCAGGCACAAATGCATTAAAACAAACGAATAGTCTATTAACAAAGCTCTAAATAGTGCCTTCGGAGCATATTAGCGTTGGAATAATGAGACACTCGTGGCTCATCCATCCATCGACCTATTAATACACAAGAACAAAAAGACATCTGCCGAGGGGCTTCCTCCTGTCACTTCCACATTTTTATACGACATATTAGAGCAGATACGCTAACACTTTACTTTAATGGTACCTAATATACAAATCCCACAGATGATTATGCCAATACACATCCCTGCTCTTTCTCTCTTTCCCTTTGTCTCTCTCTCTATGCTTCTTCTTCTTTCTTCCTCTCTCTCTCTCTCTCTCTCTCTCTCTCTTTTTCCCTTTGTCTCTCTATCTATGCTTCTTCCTCTCTCTCTCTCTCTCTCTCTTTTTCCCTTTGTCTCTCTATCTATGCTTCTTCCTCTCTCTCTCTCTCACCCTCTCTCTCTCTTTGCTTCTTCTTTCTTCCTCTTTCTTCCTCTCTCTCTCTCTCTCTCTCTCACGCTCTCTCTCGCCCTCTCTCTTGCCCTCTCTCTCTCTCTCTTTCTCTCTCTCTCTCTTCCTCTCTCTCTGTTTGCTTCTTCTTCCTCTCCCTCTCTCTCTCTCTCTCTCTCTCTCTCTCTTTCTCTCTCTCTCTCCCTAGGTCTCTCTCCCTAGCTCTCTCTCTAGGACTGGTCACTCCTGTATTCCCAATGTCATCTGCAATCAGCCATCTTAAATTGATTAATTACACTGGTCTCAGCACAGCTTGATGGACAATCTAACATCCATCCACATACACTCTCAAGAAGACCCCCCCCCCAGCACCCCCACCCCTTATATGCCCGGTGAGGTCCCCGTCTCCCCTGGTCTCACCTGGTCCACGAGGCCTCGCTAATTGGACATCGATTGGGGGGCCCTCCGATCTTCCTCGAATATATGGCTCATGCTAATTGAAGAATTAACTTGGTTGTGACTTCAACCTGTAGGGGGAAGAGATAGAGACACAGACAAAATGCTTCAGCTTAAAGAAATACGATAACAAACACGGCAAGGGAGCGTCCTGGCAAACCATGGCTAACACATTCACATGCATGAGTGCACCCACGTACCACGCTGTACACATACAATTGAAATCAGTTGAAGTCGGAAGTTTACATACACTTAAGTTGGAGTCATTAAAACTAATTTTTCAACCACTCCACAAATTTCTTGTTGACAAACTATAGTTTTGGCAAGTCGGTTAGGACATCTACGTTGTGTATGAAACAAGTAATTTTTCCAACAATTGTTTACAGACAGATTATTTCACTTATAATTCACTGTATCACAATTCCAGAGGGTCAGAAGTTTACATACACTAAGTTGACTGTGCCTTTAAACAGCTTGGAAAATTTCTGAAAATTATGTAATGGCTTTAGAAGCTTCTGATTGGCTAATTGATATCATTTGAGTTAATTGGAGGTGTACCTGTGGATGTATTTCAAGGCCTACCTTCAAACTCAGTGCCTCTGCTTGACATCATGGGAAAATCAAAAGAAATCAGCCAAGACCTCAGATTAAAAGAACTGTAGACCTCCACAAGTCTGGTTCATCCTTGGGAGCAATTTCCAAACGCCTGAAGTTACCACGTTCATCTGTACAAACAATAGTACGCAAGTATAAACACAATGGTACCATGCAGCCGTCATACCGCTCAGGAAGGAGACGCGTACTGTCTCCTAGAGATGAACGTACTCTGTTGCGAAAAGTGCAAATCAATCCCAGAACAACAGCAAAGGACCTTGTGAAGATGCTGGAGGAAACAGGTACAAAAGTATCTATATCCACAGTAAAACTAGTCCTATATCGACATAACCTGAGAGTCTGCTCAGCAAGGAAGAAGCCACTGCTCGAAAACCGCCATAAAAAAAGCCAGACTATGGTTTGCAACTGCACATGGGGACAAAGATCATACTTTTTGGAGAAATGTCCTCTGGTTTGATGAAACAAAAATAGAACTGTTTGGCTATAATGACCATCGTTATGTTTGGATGAAAAGGGGAGAATATTGCAAGTCGAAGAACACCATCCCAACCGTGAAGCACGGGGGTGGCAGCATCATGTTGTGGGGGTGCTTTGCTGCAGAAGGGACTGGTGCACTTCACAAAATAGATGGCATCATGAAGAGGAAAATTACGTGGCTATATTGAAGCAACATCTCAAGGCATCAGTCAGGAAGTTAAAGCTTGGTCGCAAATGGGTCTTCCAGATGGTCATTGACCCCAAGCATACTTCCAAATTTGTGGCAAAATGGCTTAAGGACAACAAAGTCAAGGTATTGGAGTGGCCATCACAAAGCCCTGACCTCAATCCTATGGAAAATATGTGGGCAGAACTGAAAAAGCGTGTGGGAGCAAGGAGGCCTACAAACCTGATTCGGTTACACCAGCTCTGTCAGGAGGAATGGGCCAAAATTCACCCAAATTATTGTGGGAAGGTTGTGGAAGGCAACCCAAAACGGTTGACCCAAGTTAAAAAATGTAAAGGCAATACTACCAAATACTAATTGAGTGTATGTAAACTTGAGTGTATGAAAGAAAGAAAAGCTGAAATAGATCATTCTCTCTACTATTATTCTGACATTTCACATTCTTAAAATAAAGTGTTATTTTTACTGGGATTAAATGTCAGGAATTGGGAAAAACGGAGTTTAAATGTAGTTGTCTAAGGTGTATGTAAACTTCTGACTTTTAGACAGTGAAAACGCTGAAAGGCAAAAATACACACACTCACACCAGAGTCAAAACACAGTTCCTAACCGTTACAAATTGGTTTACAGAAACCTTTATCACAAGAGTCTTCGCATAAGATAATAACTCTAATAACACAAGAGAACCATTCTGGGAACCTATACTTCCAAGCTGAGCAGTCCACCCTGATACTCCCATCTCCCCTGCACTGCACTGCACTACGCACGCACTACGCACGCGCGCGTGCGCACGCACGCACGCACGCAACATAGCGTTGCTGTGAGTCCATCTGAAATCATGATGGATTACAACTTCCCAAAGCAATCCCTCCATCTGCCACCGTCATTTAGCTAAAGGCATCCAACTGCCCTGGCCAATACAGGTCTTCCCTCTGTCTCTCTCTGGACTGGGCTCAGTCTCCAAGACCACAGTTCCTAACCATCAGGGCCTGTATTCACAAAGCATCTCACAATAGGAGTGCTGATCTAGGATCAAATTTAGCCTTGTAGATCACAAAGAGTGAAATTTATGGGTCCTGATCCTAGATCAGCACTCCTACTCTGAGATGCTTTGTGAGCACGGGCCCAGCTCCCTGGCTAATACAGATCCTCCCTCTCTCTGTTGTCTGTCTCCAGGTAAACTGTTCCTAACTATCACATCATCACATCATCAACCCAGGAACAGGGCCTTAAACACAGAGACATCTAGACCAGACCAGTTCCTGAATAGCTACAGTACCCTCCTGTAGGTTTTTCTTTCTCCAACCCCAGTTGTAACTAACCCGATTCACCTTATCAAGCGGCTGATTATTAGAATCAAGTGCGCTAGATTAGAGTTGGAGTGTAAAACCTACAGGACGGTAGCTCTCCAGGAACGGGTTTGGAAAGCCCTGATCTAGACACATCTCAATGAATGGACTATACATGACAAGCTATACATGACCATTTTTCAACAAAAAAAAAGAATGCAAAGGCCTTTTATTGTTAATGAATAATAATAATCATAGGTATATTTTAAATAGAGCGTTTCATACAGAATGACAAAGTCGCTTTAAAAAAGAATACAATCAAAAAAATGTCTTTCACCTCTACATGATGATACGGTTCAGTAATGGAGTAGCTTAAGTGGAGGAGGTGCCAATGGACCAGCCAGGGAGTGAGAAACATTCGTCAGACAGGCAGGCCTAGAGCTCTTCATCAGGCTCCATCAGGCTCATCAAGAATAATACTAATAATTATTATGATTATTTATTACATTTGTAAAGTTTTATTTTCTCCATTATACTGTGATAATCTCAAAGTGCCTAAAAAAAGGTTAAATAAATAGCTAGATCAATAGTGCCTTAGGGAAAGAATTCAGACCCCTTGACTTTTTCCACATTTTGTTACGTTACAGCCTCATTCAAAAACGGATTAAATAAAAATCCTCAGCAATGTACACCAATACCCCATAATGACAAAGCCCAATAGTTTTTTTGAAAGTTTAGAAATGTATGTTTTTTAAAGAACAGAAATACCTTATTTGCTTAAGTATTCAGAGCCTTTGCTATGAGACTCGAAATTGAACTCAGGCGCATCCTGTTTTGATTGATCATCCTTGAGATGTTTCTACAACTTGAATGGAGTCCACCTGTGGTCAATTCAATTGATTGGACATGATTTGGAAAGGCACACCTGTCTATATAAAGTCCCACAGTTGAGTTCGAAGGTCCCACCAAGCCATGAGGTCGAAGGAATTGTCCATAGAGCTCTGAGACAGGATTATGTCGAGGCATAGATCTGGGGAAAGGTACCAAAACATTTCTGCAGCATTGAAGGTCCCCAAGAACACAGTGGCCTCCAACATTCTTAAATGGAAGAACTTTGGGCCCACCAAGACTCTTCCTAGAGCTGGCTGCCCGGCCAAACTGAGCAATCGGGGGAGAAAGGACAACCATCTCTGCAGCACTCCACCAATCAGGCCTTTATGGTAGAGTGGCCAGGCGGAAGCCATTCCTCAGTAAAAGAGGCACGAAAGCCCGCTTGGAGTTTGCCAAAAGGCACCTACAAACTCTCAGACCATGAAAAACAAGATTCTCTGGTCTGATGAAACCAAGATTGAAGAACGTTTTGTCCTGAATGCCAAGCATCACTTCTGGAGGAAACCTGCCACCATCCATACGGTGAAGCATGGTGGAGCCAGCATCATGCTGTGGGGATGTTTTTCAGCGGCAAGGACTGAGAGACTAGTCAGGATCGAGGGAAAGATAAAAGGAGCAAAGTACAGAGATATCTTTGATGAAAACCTTCTCCAGAGCGCTCAGGACCTTGGACTGGGCGAAGGTTCACCTTGCAACAGGACAACGACCCTAAGCACACAGCCAAGACAATGCAGGAGTGGCTTCGGGACTACCTAGGCGTCCTCAGGGCACCATGACAACCAATACTTACAAAGTCATCTTTATTTTTAATATTTTTTTAAATAGATGAAATTTCTTTGGCTGAGAATGTAAGCTCTATAACGTTGAGACAGCATCCATTGGCTAGAATTTTGCATATAGAATGTATGACACAAACAATCATGTTGAAATATAATTCTAAAATCTTCAGAATTCTGAGATTTTTGGCCATAATAAAGAATTCAAGTCAACATTCCAATCTCATTATGACTCAACAATTAGACTTGGCTACAACCATAGAATTCAGGAATTAGACTTGGCTACAAGAAGTTCCAACCCAAAGAAAACAACCAGCATATCCATTCACCACACCATAACTTCTCAAGTGTTTACCTTATTAAATCTTCATAACTGGACAGAAATCGCAGAGGAGAGGTGACACTGAAACAGGTGAGTCAGAGAATAATCATGTGTAAAAAGTGTTTGACTTCTAAGGAAATCAGTGAAATTAGGCCCACTTATTAGCATTTAAGAAATGATACGAATTAGCTTGAGGGTAACTGAAGTTGGAAAACAGGCATGGCCAGACAGTTTTATGAAAATTACAGGAAAAATCATTTAAAAAAAATAAGGAATACATGTTTCTCAATATAGATCGAGTCAGTGAGACGGAGAAAAAGATGACTGAAAGTGAGGAGATGGAGAAAGGCAACAAGATGAGGACAGAACGAGAGAAAGAAAGACAAAGAGAAATGGATGGGCTGCTCAGAATGAGAAAGGAGATTGAGACTTGTAACAAGGTAGACCACAACCGATGGAAGCTGGAGAGAGAGGTGTTGGAGAAAGTCAACAAGGTGAGGATGGAACCAGAGAAAGAAAGAATAAGGCTAATTGAAGAGCTGCTGAGGCAGATAAGGGAGACTGAGGCTTCTATTGAGGTACACCGAAACCAACAGAAGCAAGAGAGAGAGTTGTTTGAGAAACAGAGAGAAAGCGTAGTGTCAGACAGAAAGAAGATGGAGCTCAAGATGGCAAAGCTGAAGGTGCAGAACATACTGAACTTGGCCGAGATAGGAGAGGTGACAGTGGAGAGTACTAAGCTGTTAGCTGAGAATGAAAGGAAGAGAGAGATGTTGGAGAAACAGAGAGAAAGCTTAGAGGCAGAGAAAGAAAATCTAGAAGTCAATATGACAAAGGTGACGATGCAGAACATACTGCACTTGGCCAAGATAGGGAAGTTGACCGTGGAAAACACGAGGCTGTTAGCAGAGAATGAAAGGCAGCGAGACGTGTTGGACAAACACAGAGAAAGTGCAGCAGCCGACAGACAAGCGTTGGTGGACAAGATGTCAAAGGTGAACATGTCCTTGGCCAAGTTATGGAGGTTGAGAGTGGAGAACAAGAAGAGACTGTTAGCTGAGAATGAAAGGGTGGTGAAGGAGAGGGTGAGAGAGAGGAATGGATGGAACCTCATAAGAAATGGTTTGAAGACAGATTTGGCCAAAGCAGACCTGGAGAGGAATCAGACCTTAGTAGGCTGGGAGGAGGACAGGGGGAGATGGGCCAAGGCCAAGGCTGGCCTACAAAGAATCTGGGATCAACAGGGGGAAAGATGGATGAAGGAGAAGGAGGAGATTAAGAGAAGGAGCACACAGGCAGCAGAGGAGTGGATGATTGAACTGAGAGAAAAGGAGAGAGCGATAGAGGCCCTGGAAAGAGAAAAGATGAGGATTCTTTGCCTGCATGGACAAGAGAAGAAGGGATGGGAGATGGAAAAGAGAGCGATGGAAAAGGAGAAGTTGGAGATTGCAGGGGAGCGGGAGAGAACGAATAGTGAAATTGAGAAAATGCAAAGTGAGAAAGACAGATGTGCAATAGAGAAGAAAGATATGGTGGAGAGGATGAAAGAGGCATACATTAAGCTGTACCAGATGCAGACTGCCCTGCGGTTCGGAGAGCAAGAGCAGCCACAGGTACAGTACTCCATTTAACCAGTCACACTTCAGGGCGGTCACAAGTCACCTCCTAATTGTTATACTATCAGATTCAATAGATTAAGTTGACTGCATGCTAGAGAATGACTAATAATAATATCTCAGGTCACTGATTAACATGTATGGACTTTCTCTTTCAGAAGGAATCTAAAACTGCCCAGAGAGTCAGGGCAAAGCTAGAGAAGAAGAAGAGGAAAGAAAGAGAGATGTTGGAGAAGAACAAAGTGAAAGAGCTGCTCAGAGCTAGAAAAGCAGAGAGTAAGGAAGAAGTGAAGAAGAAAAAGGAGAGGGTGAAGGCCCACCTGGACGAGGTGGCAAGGAACTATAACGAAAAGAAACAGGGGGCGAAAGAAAGAGAAAATCTGTTGAAAAAGGCACACATCCCAGACCTCAAACTGAAGAAGTCAGAATGCAACACAGATGGAAAAGTAAATACTGTCGGCTGGCCCTGGTCAAAATTTAAATTCTGTGGAATACTTCATCAATAAAGCATTATGAGCATTTGAGATGTTTGTCAGTATTCATTGCCATATGGGAAGAAATAACACACACAATATAAGAAAGGTATAAGATCTGGATTAAAGGTCGATGTGGTTACTGTGAAAGGATAGATTCCACCAGATCGGAGGTGGAACTGCATTAGAGATGTCAAATCCACAAGCAGTGCATTGCATTGGCTTATCGTGTACACTGCCATTGGATGCAAAGAGAGAGAGAGACACAGACAGACAGACAGACAGACAGACAGACAGACAGACAGACAGACAGACAGACACCTGGGCTCTGTATCAGACTGAGCTTAATAAATACATAGCGAACAGGCCTCTAATACTGCTGCTGTGAACATGTCCAACAGCAATACTTACAACCTGGACATTTCTGATTATGAGTGCTGCTTGCCACATGGTATCGTAGGGAATATGTTCATGATACAGCTACTATCTCTGTAAATTATCAATACATACAGTACCAGTCAAATGTTTGGACACATTCAAGGGTTTTTATTGATTTAGACTATTTTCTACATTGTAGAATAGTAGTGAAGACATCAAAATGATGAAAATGATGAAAATGATGAAAATGATGAAATAACACATATGGAATCATGTAGTAACCAAAAAAGTGTTAAACAAATCTAAATATATTTTATATTTGTGATTCTTCAAAGTAGCCACCCTTTGCCTTGATGACAGCTTTGCACACCTTTGGCATTCTCTCAACCAAGGGGAGTGTGTTGATGTGTTTGACACCGTTCCATTTAAGCCATTACAATGAGCCCATCTTCTTATAGCTCCTCCTACCAGCCTCCTCTGGTGTGTGTCAGTGGTGGACGTGCCTCCGATGAGCAACACTGCTCTTACCCCCTCATCCCCCAACAGTGGCTCTCTCCTGTCCCCTCTCCTCCATCCCTCTCCGGCCCTCTCTCCTGTCCCCTCTCCTCCATCCCTCTCTGGCCCTCTCTCCTGTCCCCTCTCCTCCATCCTTCTCCGGCCCTCTCTCCTGTCCCCTCTCCTCCATCCCTCTCTGGCCCTCTCTCCTGCTCCCTCTTCACTCTCTCCTCTCCCCTTAATTTTTCTCTCCATCTCTCTCCTCCTCTCTCCCAAGGGTTGACTCCCTGTAATCCTGGCAGTGGCCCCGGCCAAGACCCCATCAAGCCCCCATCGGCCCCCGTCAGGGATTAGTTAGGGTTCACACTGGGGCCCCAACACAGAACAGAGACAGACACACCCGGGACCAAGGGCCAGGGACCATGGCTACACACACAGAAACATCCTTATTTGCATAAGTGTAAACAGAGCACTGCTTAATGCCCTCGAAAACACACACACACATTTACATACTGTGTACACAGGCCACAGCTTAAAACCCCTAACTACCCTGAAACACACGTACGCTCACACACTGGTCTCACAATGGGACCAGCATCTTGACCGTTATACTACAATAGACAGGGAACAATTTCAGGCTCAATGTTAGCTATTCAAGTCGTTAAAGTGAATATAACCCCATGCAGGTACCATATGTTAACGACCATCTTTTCTGTATGTACCAGATTCTATATCTTCTTTTCTTCCAGTTATCACTTATGAGGCAACCCAACATGTGTGGTAGCATGGAGAAATACAGTCTGTTGTGCGAACATTCCACTGCTTGTCATGCAATGTCTGGAATGACAAGGATTGTCAAGGAGTGGAATATCCTACTCATCGTCACACAGACCAGTGTTAAATAGTCATTTGAGAGGTCCCACAAGACAGCGTGTTCTCCCTCACAGAGACAGCTTCCACCTCTGAGAGAAGACAGAGGGAGAGAGACAGGACCGGGGGATGGTTGGCAGGGAAGAGAAGGAAGGAAATATCACTCCAAAACTTTCAAAGACAATCCTGCTCAGGGTGTTAAACGCTCCCCCCCCCCCACCCTCTTTCCCTCACTCCCTTCCCCTCTCTCTGTCTCGCTCTCTCCATCTTTCCCCTTCTCCTCTCATCCCTTTCATGAATTAAAAGTACGGCCGGTCTGTGGGGAGCAGCATAGTTAATTCAGATCAGATCTCCTCTCCACCCCCAGCCTCCCTAACTCCTCTTCCACCCTGCTCTCTTCCCTCGGTGACGGTTGCCGTGGCGTCTGACAGACAGAGATAGGATCTGACAGTAAACAGGCGTGCAGATGCCCGGGCGCGTGATTGACACGTAGGCAGGTGGGTGGGTGGGGGCGGGCCCCCTCCTAATCTTGCACTGTCAGCTCTAATTGGGGAGGTGGGGCTCCGTGTCAACGGGGTGACTGATTGGCAGGACCCCGGCTTTGCATAGATATGAGCCACGAAGGATAGGTGGTGTTATGCTACTACTGCTAATAGAGACATGTGTGCTGGTGCGTGTATGTGCTTGTAGTGTGTGTGTGTGTGTGTGTGTGTGTGTGTGTGTGTGTGTGTGTGTGTGTGTGTGTGTGTGTGTGTGTGTGTGTGTGTGTGTGTGTGTGTGTGAAAGTTGTGTGTGCGTGTGTCCATGTGTGTCCCCATAGACATGCATGCTCGTAGTCATACCCAGGGACACCCACCTGCACACGTGTGTTTATAGAGATTAAAATGCATTTTGCACATACATTACCATATGCATACATTGTACAGTACATACACATAACAGGACACGCACACACAGAAACAAAGAGTCTCTGATGACTCCTTTGCCTGCTGGGTTGAGGAACAGAGGTTGTGGCCCGGTGACTGATGAGCTACGGTGTGCTGGGAAGGACATTAGACAGGGCCTCACCTGTTCACAGGGCAGTGACACAGGGGGTATGGTGGGACTGGAGGGGCAGTGAATTCTGACCCTGTATATCAGTGGGGCACACTAACGATGTAGCCAATGAGCCTTACTTTACAGTGTATTTCAGATAGGTCAAGAAGGAGTGTGTGTGTCTAACTGCGCTGTGGTAAATCCGATGGTGCCGCAGGTGCTGTGCAATGCAATGTATTTGCAGTGTGAGTACATGGACATTACGGTGAGTATACTTGTGGTTTTCTTGTGTGTGTGTGTGTGTGTGTGTCTTTGATTGACAGCTGCCACTGGCCTGTGGCAGTCAGAGTGGCATGCTGCGGGTGCCGGGGTCGAACGCTACGGAGATGACCTCCGCCCTCATCTGCATCCCGTCTTCATTAGCACAGCTAGGCAAAGAGAATAACAACCTGATAAATGAATGAAGAGGACGAGAGACGGAGAGAGGAGAGGGAGAGGGAGAGGGAGGAAGCGAGGGGGAGGGAGAGAGGAAAGGGAGGGAGGGAGAAAGAGAGGAGAGGGAGAGGGAGGAGGCGATGGGGAGGGAGAGAGGAAAGGGAGGGAGGGAGGGAGGGAGAAAGAGAGGAGAGGGAGAGGGAGGAGGCGAGGGGGAGGGAGAGAGGAAAGGGAGGGAGGGAGAAAGAGAGGAGAGGGAGAGGGAGGAGGCGAGGGGGAGGGAGAGAGGAAAGGGAGGGAGGGAGAAAGAGAGGAGAGGGAGAGGGAGGAGGCGAGGGGGAGGGAGAGAGGAAAGGGAGGGAGGGAGAAAGAGAGGAGAGGGAGAGGGAGGAGGCGATGGGGAGGGAGAGAGGAAAGGGAGGGAGGGAGGGAGAAAGAGAGGAGAGGGAGAGGGAGGAGGCGAGGGGGAGGGAGAGAGGAAAGGGAGGGAGGGAGAAAGAGAGGAGAGGGAGAGGGAGGAGGCGAGGGGGAGGGAGAGAGGAAAGGGAGGGAGGGAGAAAGAGAGGAGAGGGAGGAAGGGGAGAAAAATGTAAGGTGAAAGGAACAAGGAAGAGAGAGGGACGGCAGAAGAGAGGAGAGAGTGAGGAAAGAGATTCAAAAAAAAGGAGAGAGAAGGTAGAGAAAGAGTGAGAGTGAGAGAGAGAGTACAGCAACCTGTTTAAAAAGAACAGTATAAGAGGCAGGCCAAGTTCATAAAACATCCCAGGCTATTCAGCCATGTAAAACACTGATAACTATTTAACCCTTTACACTTGTGGGAACTGGCCTGTATGAATAGGGCTACATTCTTCTTACAGAAGAAATGTGGAAAGCATATGTATAACCATGGTGGCAATTAAAAAGGGAACAGTTTGAAGATTATGGGCGAATTATTAGACTAAAGGTGAGGACACAGCAGTCTACCTGACAACCAGGAAAAACCTAGCGTATAATGCCATGTAACTGTGCATCAAACATAGTGATCATAAACGCTGAAACTGTATGTGACATGAGTTTTATGGTGTGGAAACGTGAAGTGCACATTTGGACTCACGGGTGTTTGATATGCTTGTATGACATCAAAGCGGTATGTATTATAATCCTCAACGTCTCATCTTTCAAAATATATCAAGTCCTTGTAATTGACATTATTTCCCTCGCTCACACAACAAAATAAATGTGCAAAAGTTGCCCAATTAGCGGGAGGAATGAGGACAACTTCTTGTCTCGCGCGATGCTCACGATCAGAAAGGCTGTCAGTCAAAACCCATTCAGAGCTGTGAAGCGGAGAGCCAGAACTCTGACATCATCTATAGTATGTTACTGTACAGCCACTGTGTTCCAAGTTTTTGTTGTGACTCTTGTGGTTGATGTAAAAAAATATATATTTGTTGGTCAGATGTGATCAATAAGGAGCATCCAGATGCTGCACTTGATTAATTTATGAAATTGCTTCTTCCAATTATTGATAAACATGCATCTGTTAAGAAAATGACTGTTAGAACTGTTAAGGCTCCATGGATTGATGATGAATTGAAAGATGGTATGGTTGAAAGAGATGGGGGGGGGGAAGGAGTGGCTAATAAATCTGGCTGCACATCTGACTGGCTGATTTACTGCATATTAGTACGTTATGTGACAAAACTCAACAAAAAGGGAGAAGAAACTGTATTATGAAGCCAAGATCAATGATATCAAGAACGATGGAGAAAAAAAATTTTGATGTACAAATTCAACTCCATCTTTCATCGAATCAGATGGCTTATTCATCACAAAACCATTTGATGTTTCGCTACACTCGCATTAACATCTGCTAACCATGTGTATGTGACAAATAAAATTTGAATTTGAAATAAAAATTTGATTTTTTTTCAAAATTTGATTTGATTTGTTGCCAATTCTTTTTATGATGACTTAATTGGCAAAGTGGGCAAACTTAAAACAAGAAATGCCAACAATGAACAATGAGCCACGGTATTCATGCCTTGGTAATGTACTGTCATATCTTGAATCTGAGTCTAGAGGAAGGTGTTTGTCCTCAGGCCTGGAGGGAAGCCAACATCATTCCGCTACCCAAGCAAAGTTGATCGAGAAAGGCCGATAGCCGATAGACTAGAAAAGGCCAATATCGGCCAGATATATCGGCTCGGACGATTATCGGTCATTTTCTAACGCATATGCCACATCACATACCAAGTCCCAAAATAGAATAGGACTTATAGTGAAAACAGCTAGGCCCACAATTTGTAACGGTTCTGATTTGAAAAGACGTGTTGATTCGCAGCTATTTTGATTATTGATCACCTGAAAATAAAATTGTTTTGCCGATGAGAGTTTGAGACACATGTCTGAGAGTCTATGGTCGCATTCACCGATATTGGTTTTGGCGCGAAACCTTTGTTTGGGCTCATTAGATACTCCTACTCTGTTTCCATTCTTGCATTTGTTAATTAAAAGTTACAACTAAGATGTGACTATGTTTAACATTTCAATCATCGAGCTACATTTCCCTTGAAATTGGGATTCGTCATGTTTCCGGTTGCAGTTTGACAGGCAAACTGAAGTGCATTTGAGGGTAGTTTATCCAGTGTTGCTGGTCAGGCTAATGTTTCTAATTCCCAGGGAGGGCATGTATCTATCCTTATGTTCTATTTTTGCTTATGGTTAATTAGGAAATTGGTATGCTCTGGTTGCATTCTGGGTAAGGTGTGTGTTATTTAAACCTGGTCATTACCGTCTTGGCCTGACAAGGGGAGTGCCAGTGCATATTTAAAGCCTGTGTCTTCTTTTGAAAGAGTGCTAGCCTACTTCCCCTTCATCATTCTGCTTGTGATTTTAGTTGAACTAGAATATACTAAATACCATTTTTGCCAACTTCATATCTTCAAATTTACTGTTAACAAAAGCCCCATCCTGGGCAATCACACCATAGGCTACCATCATTGTCTCTCATCTCACTCCAACATCCACCATGACGGCCTACCTCACACAAGCTGAAGATGCTATTATCGGTTGCCTGTGGTTACTGTTTGAACCTGTTGCAGACACAACCCTGGAAGAGGAGAGCGTCTGATCACAACTATAGATAATTGCAAGACACCATCCGCACCTGCCAGAAATGTACAATGACTGTTCCAACGACACGATATTAAACAAGGCAACAATAAACGTGTCGTCCCCCACGAATGATGCAACGCCCATTTAAAAAAAATCTGCAAAACATTTTACCCTTTCTCTATGTCTATCTCTCTCTCCCTCTCTTTCACATTCTGGGAGCAAGTGGTAGGGTCGGGGAGTGTGTCTGTGCTGTAGAGTGGAGGCTTGCTGTGCCCTGGAGGAAATTCTCAGGGCGATCGATGGGGCGGATTAGGGCCGGCTTTGGGGCTCAGAGGCCTGGATCTGAACAGTACTCTCAGGAGGGACCAGGGATAGCCAGAGGGGAGAACCAGGGAGAGAGAAAGGGGGAGAGTCATGGGTAGTGAGGGGAGAACCAGGGGGAGAGAGAGGGGAGTCAGGGGAAGAGAGGGGAAAGGATAACTTGTAACTGTCAGCAGGCTGCGTGAAGGGCGGCTAGCCTGGGAATGGTAGGGGCAGGTTGATTTGAGTGGCACTCTGTGTCTCCCACATAAGTATTAAGTATTTTTTCCTGACTTGAGGGAAGGTGTGGATAAAGATACAAGCCTATGTTTGTTCTGACTTTACGAGAGCCACACCACAGATGGCATAATGTTGCCTCACAACATGATGAGCCAGGTCATTTTCGGTCTATCTGTGTGTAGAAACTCTGTTTCTCATGATCGGTCAGCTCATTTGCTTTCACGCCATTCTCCCCTGGGTGGGCACGGTTGGAACCATGATTGATTTTGGAATGTAGAAAGGGAGAGAGGGAGAAGAAACAGTAGAAGACCATGGGGAAATTACGGCAGAGCTTGGTGGACCTAGAATTAAACAGCATAATTAATCAAGCACAAAACAAGCACGTACTGTAGCTCATACATTTATTATTTGCATTTTTTCCACTTCAGGAAAATGCAATCAGCGCACGTGTTGGGACCAACTAATACACGCACACGACAGTTAGGCCAGCCACCCATTTTGATGGACCACTGACCCCTAAAGGTGCCCCTGTATCAGTTCGACTTAATGGTTTATTTTCACATTATCCTCTTCACTCTCTCCCCCCCTCATGACATGACTCCCAACACAAGTCCCAAAAACGGTCTTTACTATTATGTTACGTTCCATTTGCACATTTTACACATAAAGGCATTGGCCTATTAGAAAACAGTGGAGGTTCTTCAGAGGAGGAAGCAAGGGCCATCCTAATCAGTGAATTTCATCAAAATAAAAATGGTGAAACATAAAAAAAAGTGATCCTTTTGAGATAAAACTATACTAAATATATTCACATCAACAAATAACTGATTAAAATGCACTGTACTGCAACGAAGGTCAACAGTAGCCTCAACAGCACCCTCTAGGGTAGCACCATGGTGTACCCGGAGGACAGCTCAGGACAGGAGGGAGACTCTGGAAGTGCCGGACAGGCGGGAGAACCTGGAGGGAGGAGACGGAGAGACGTGTGGCTGCCACAGGACCCACCAGGCTGAGGAGCCCTACAGGAGGCCTGGTGCATGGAGGAGGCACCGGATGGACCAGGCTGTGGGGGAGCACTGGAGCTCTGGTGCGCAGCCTTGGCACCCCTCCTCCAGGCTGGATGACCACTTTAGCCAGGACCCTCCAGAGTGCAGGCACAGGTTGAACCGGGCTGTGGGGAAGCACTGGAGATCTGGTGCATACCACTCGCACCTCTCTCTTAGGCTCAATGCCCACATTCGCCCAGGCACGAGCGGAGCGCAGGCATAGGGCAAACTGCACCTTCCCAGCGCCCAGGAGACACAGCACGCAGCGCCGGAGCAGGATATCCTGGGCCGAAACGGCGTACCGGAGACCAAACACGCTGAGCTGGCACAACACGCCCTGGTTGGATGCCCACTCTCGCATGGCACTTGCGGGGGGCTGGCCTATGGCGCTCCAGGTATGAGCGCGCACGGGCGACACTTTGCCGCATAACACGGAGCATGACCAGTACTACGCCTCTCCCGGTAAGCACGGGGAGTTGGCTCAGGTCTATCACCTGACTCCGCCAATCTCCCCGTGTGCCTCCCCCAAAAAAGTTTGGGGGCTGCCTCTCGTGCCTGTTGCGCTGCCTTACCTCATATCGCCTCCGCTCAGCTTTCGCTGCCTCCAGTTCTTCCTTCGGGCGGCGATATTCCCCAGCCTGTGCCCAGGGTTCCTTACCATCCAATATCTCCTCCCAAGTCCAGGAGTCCAGAACCCTTGTTACCACGCTGCTTGGTCCTTTGGTGGTGGGTAGTTCTGTAACGATGTTCGTCTGAGGAAGGTGTGGACCAATGCGCAGCGTGATAAGTGTTCATGTTATTTATTGGAACAGAAACACTAAACAAAATAACAAAGAGAGTGAAACGAAAATGAAACAGTCCATAAGGTGCAGCAACACAAAACAGAAAACAACTACCCACAAAACCCATGTGGGGTGGCAGGGTAGCCTAGTGGTTAGAGTGTTGGACTAGTAACCGGAAGGTTGCGAGTTCAAACCCCCGAGCTGACAAGGTACAAATCTGTCGTTCTGCCCCTGAACAGGCAGTTAACCCACTGTTCCTGGGCCATCATTGAAAATAAGAATTTGTTCTTAACTGACTTGCCTGGTTAAATAAATAAATAAATAAAATTAAAATGTGGGCAAGAGCTACCTAAGTATGGTTCTCAATCAGAGACAACGACAGACAGCTGTCCCTGATTGAGAACCCTACCCGGCCAAAAACAAAGAAATACAAAAACATAGAAAAAATAACATAGAACACCCACCCTAGTCACACCCTGGTCTAACCAAAATAGAGAATAAAAAGCCTCTCTATGGCCAGGGCTTGACATATGATGACTTCCGGAGGATGTCCTCCAACCTATCAGAGCTCTTGCAGGATGAACTGACATGTCGATCCAATCAAAGCATCAGAAAATGAATCTAGTACTGAAAGCCTAAGCTACAGCTAGCTAGCACTGCAGTGTATACAGTGTGGTGAGTTAGTTGACTCAAAGAGAAAGACAATAGTTTAAGTTTTGACCATATTCATTTCTTCAAAAATGAAGGAGAAGCAGGAGATAGCTATATTTCATTGTATTTTGATCTTCTTCTAGTTCACCTTTCAGTTACTTAGCTAATGCAGCTAATTTAGCCTAATCAACAGCCTGAATCAAACAGAATGGAACGCTATTTATGTTAGCTAGCCGGCTAAGGCTATCCAACACTGCAACTCCTCCAAGTCAAGGTAAGATTTTGGTTTTATTAATTTATTTCCACCGGGTCAATAACTGCTAAACTGCTTGCTGTACACTGCGTGATTGTTAACATGGACTGTATTGTGGGTTTAAAAACGTGTTCGTTTTAATAGCGAGCTATGTTGACTATGAAGTTAGCTAATATGGTGACAATGATGTAGCGGTTAGCGGTTGTGGTATGAAGGTTTGGCTTGGAGAGGTTTTTTCGCCTGGTCAGAGACAGCTGAAGTCCACAAGCGAAGGGAAAAGGTGAGAGGAGGAGAGCACGTAAATGCGAGAAGGAATTATACAACAAGCAAAGTGATGATGCTGTATGTGGCTGCTATGAAAATGAACTGTGTGTGCAGGTGATCATGGGTGTAGTCCGCCGATTCTGTTGCAAAACGTTTCATAAATGGAAGCAAACAGAACGAAAGTGGGATGGACCAACCTGAATTTGTCTAAGAGAAACTCTTGTTTTAGTTGCAAAACGTAACGCTTTGCAAGTGTTTGGACTAATGATTACACCCCAGATCAGCTAGATGCAGACAAGTGTTCAAGATGGTATTGAATGTAGAGTTGAAGTCGAACGTTTACATACACCTTAGCCAATTAAACTCAGTTTTTCAGAATTCCTGACATTTAATCCAAGTAAAAATTCCTTGTCTTAGGTCAGTTAGGATCACCACTTTATTTTAAGAATGTGAAATAATATAAGAGAGAATAATTTAATAGAGCTTTTATTTATTTCATCACATTGCCAGTGGGTCAGAAGTTTATATACACTCAATTAGTATTTGGTAGCATTGCCTTTAATTGTTTAACTTGGGTCAAACGTTTCGGGTAGCCTTCCACAAGCCTCCCATAATAAGTTGGGTGAATTTTGGCCCATTCCTCCTGACAAAGCTGGTGTAACCGAGTCAGGTTTGTAGGCCTCCTTGCTCGCACACGCTTTTTCAGTTCTGCCCACAAATGTGATGGCCACTCTAATACCTTGACTTTGTTATCCTTAAGCCAATTTGCCACAACTTTGGAAGTATGCTTGGGGTCATTGTCCATTTGGAAGACCCATTTGCGACCAAGTTTTAACATCATGACTGATGTCTTGAGATGTTGCTTCAATATATCCACAAACCTTTCCTCCCTCATGATGCCATCTATTTTGTGAAGTGCACCAGTCCCTCCTGCAGCAAAGCACCCCCACAACATGATGCTGCCACCCCCGTGCGTCACAGTTGGGATGGTGTTCTTCGGCTAGCAAGCCTCCCCCTTTTTCCTCCAAACATAACGATGGTCATTATGGCCAAACAGTTATATTTTTGTTTCATCAGACCATAGGACATTTCTCCAAAAAGTATGATCTTTGTCCCCATTTGCAGTTGCAAACCGTAGTCTGGCTTTTTTTATGGCAGTTTTGGAGCAGTGGCTTCTTCCTTGCTGAGCGGCCTTTCAGGTTCTGTCGATATATGTATAGAACTTGTTTTACTGTGGATATAGATACTTTTGTACCTGTTTCCTCCAGCATCTTCACAAGGTTGTTTGCTGTTGTTCTGGGATTGATTTTCACTTTTCGTACGATCATCTCTAGGAGACAGAATGTGTCTCCTTCCTGAGCGGTATGACGGCTGCGTGGTCCCATGGTGTTTATACTTGCGTACTATTGTTTACACAGATGAATGTGGTACCTTCAGGTGTTTGGAAATTGCTCACAAGGATGAACCAGACTTGTGGAGGTCTACAATTTTTTATCAGAGGTCTTGGCTGATTTCTTTTGATTTTCCCATGATGTCAAGCAGAGGCACTGAGTTTGAAGGTAGGCCTTGAAATACATCCACAGGTACACCTCCAATGGACTCAAATGATGTCACTTAGCCTTTCAGAAGCATCTAAAGCCATGACATAATTTTCTGGAATTTTCCAAGCTGTTTAAAGTCTTAACCGACTTTCCAAAACTATTGTTTGTTTAACAAGAAATCTGTGGACTTTTTGAAAAACGAGTTTTAAATGATTCCAACCTAAGTGTATGTAAACTTCTGACTTCAACTGTATCACTGTCTGCAACTTTGATGAGTCAAATTTGTCTCTAGACATATGCACCTACTTATAAATGTTAAACAAGGCTAGGTTGTAGCAACCTCATGATGGGTAGGCCTATATGGCAAATTCATGTATTATTTTGTAGCCTAAACATATCGATGTTACATTAAGCTGGGTGAATGGAATATGAATGACAGTCATCCAATATGCTGTAACAGAAATGTGTCCATCCTCCTTAATCTTAATCGGCACTGACTGCCACTGGAATTTGACAAGTGTCCATGACCCCTCTTGCTGCCACCACATATAAACCCTCATCTACCATTAACGTGTACATCCATCCAACCATCTCACTTTCAGCTTGTCAATAGGGCCCGTTCCCAGTGAGCGCCGTCATCAATCGTGGTATCAATACCGAAATACCACAGTGACCCAGACAATCAATGCCCACCTCGGGGAGAGAGAGGGCACCAAAATGCATCAATGAGAGTGATCGGCCCCAAGTCAGGCACGGACAGCGCTATTGATAAGACCATTTCCACCTGTAGGGATGGGAGCGCGTGAGCCGGAGAGGGCCGCATCTGAATTCAATACCCTCAGCAGCTTCGAGTGAGCACCAGAAAGACACGGATGAACGGAGATACGTGCCTCGACTGATCATAAGAGCAGTCGGTCCAGAACGAAGAATCTTCTCTCTGTTTCTCCTCCACTTTCCCCATAACTTTTCAATCACACCTTGTGGCATAAAACAACGGTACGTATGCTTATACAATGACTGTCTTTTTGTGTATTTTAAAGTAGGTTATGTATTCTTTATCTCTGGAGTGAGCATTGTGCACAGGGCCTATCTGCTGCTTTTGCAGTTTTCTGGGTTGAAATTCACGTTTCATGGTGTGAGAGAAGTAGTCAAGGTTTAACGTCAAGATTCTAAATCTGATTTGGGCCGTTTAAATTATATTTGATCCCAATGTGCGGTATAAAGCGTTGTCTCCGAGTTAACACCCAAACACTGGCCCACGCACTCCTGTCTCAGAGGGAATAGTGCTCAGAACAATGGGACATACTATCTAAACGTGTGACAAGGAAGCCGCCCAATGGTAGCCTTGTGTAAGCGCAGCACAAGCCCAGTAGTGAGCGTAGACCAATTAGCGGGATATATACCTGTGGTGCGCGGGTCAGCTGTTTGTTCATCCGCAACCGTGGGACTATTATAAAATGACAATCTGAGGCCAGCTATAGCCTGCAATCAAAGACGGCGAAACGATTATTTCACAGGGGGTGCAGGATTTTTGGGGGCATGATTTAGATATATTTCGGCTTAGAATTTCCGACATTTTGGTAGGCTGTGTGTTAGTCCATTTAGATACATTACTTTTAGTCTATAATTAGATGCATGCAGCTTCTCTGCTGTTACTCTAGAATACGAAATAAAACCCTTGCTCACCAGAATAAATCCATAGAATGAATGCTTCAATCTAGTTGACATCGGTAAAATTTTCTCTGTCATCTTCTTTTGCTGAGAAAAGACGTTTAGGGACCTTGACAAATTTTTAATCCCCCCCCTCAAATACATCAACAATAACAGTAACATATTTTCTGTGCAAAATGTCCTGAATACATCAGTTTGACCGGTTGTAAGGAAATACAAAGCTCTGTAAATGACCCAACATGTTTCTGGATAAGATTTCAGTTTGGCTTGGAAGCATATTTGATGTGGTTGAAATACTATCAGCTTTTATGATGCTGATAAAGATAGCACCTCTACAGATGGTATCTAACTGAGAATTTGCATTCTCAAGATGCTGAAATAAAAATCATATTTCTCCACACCTCTTCCTGAGTAAACATTTAGCCTACATTTGGTGTATAATTTTACTGCAAGAAATGCTGAATTCTGATGTAGTTCAAATTAAGGCTATCTGAAAGGTTAAAGACCTACACTCAAGTGTCCAGATTTTTAACCCACATGAACTGTAAACTACAGATACCTTGATGTGCCATAGGCCTATTTGAGGTCTTGTGACTGTCGAATTCGTATAGTGCCTCACAATCATCACACATAACATCGCCGGCACTGCTATCATCCTCTTTCACCACTTCACCAAATCTTTCCCAAACATTACTTTTCTGATCCTCCCTTCTCTTTATTTTAAACTCTCCTTTTGCAGCTTTACTCTTATTGAATTTAAACTCTGACCAGTAGAGGCTCCTCAGTGGAGGAAGGGAAGGACCATCCTCCTCAGTGAATTTCATACAAGTAAAATAGTGAAACATAGAAAAAAAGTTGTCAACAAATAATTAATGAAGACACACTGTTTTGCAATGAAGCTCTACAGTAGCCTCAACAGCCTTCTCTGGGGTAGCATCATGGTGTAGCCAGAGGACAGCTAGTTTCCATCCTCCTATGGGTACATTGACTGTAATACAAAACCTAGGAGGCTCATGGTTCTCACCCCCTTCCATAGTCTTACACAGTAATTATGACAACTTCCGGAGGAAGTCCCTAAACATCCTCCATCCTATCAGAGCTCTTGCAGTATGAACTGACATGCTGTCCACCCAATCAAAGGATCAGAGAATTAACCTAGTACTGAAAGCATAAGCTACAGCTACCTAGCACTGCAGTACATACAATGTGTTGAGTAGTTGACTCAAAGACAGACAATAGTTGAACAGTTTTGAACAAATTAATTTATTCAAAAATGAAGGAGAAGCAAGAGAGAGAGACAGCAAGAGAGTTGTTTAGTTGTCTTTTTTTCATTTTCACTTACTTAGCGAACTAATACAGCTAGCTTAGTTTAGCTCACAGAGAGAGTGGTGTTATGTAAGCTAGCTGGCTATGGCTATTCAACACTGGAACTCTTCCAAGTCACAGTAAGCTTTTGGTTTTATGAATTTCTTGCCACCGGGGCCTGCCGGTGTAACTGCTAAACTGCTTGTTATACACTAAACTGCAAGATTGGAACAGGTTTACTAACATGTTAGTTTTAGTAGACCATGAAGTTCGCTAATATGGTGACAAGGAAGTAGGCTGTGTGTAGTGGTTATTGGTTGTGGTAGTTTTCTTTTGTTGCCTGGTCACAGACAGCTGTTGTGTTGTGCAATTAATCCACAAGTGAAGGGAAAAGGTAATAGGAGGAGAGCGCGTAGATGTGAGAAGGAATTATACAACAGGGAAAGTGTATGTGGCTGCTATGAAAGTGAACTGTGCTTGCAGGTGATTTTATCCAATAGAAACTCTCGTTTGCAACTGTTGGGACTAATGATTTCACCCGAGATCAGCTAGATGCCGGCAAGAGTGTGCAAGGCCGTATTGAATGTGTCACTGTCTGTCACCTTGATTACTAAAACTTTTCTCTCAACCGGTGCACCTACGTTATAAACTTTCATTTGTAGGCTAGGGTATAGCAGCCTCATGATGGGTAATAGGGAAAATGATAGTATCATGTAGTAGCCTAAACCTATTGATGTTACATTGGGTGAATGGAATATGAACAGAAAGGGAAAGGGGGATACCTAGTCAGTTGTAAAACTGAATGCCTTCAACTGAAATATGTTTTCCACATTTAACCCAAACCCTCTGAATCAGTGAGGTGAATGACAGTCATCCAATATGCTGAAATAAAAATGATCTTATCTTAAATGGCACCGGCCGCCACTGACTCCAACATTGTCCCTTTTTGTCTCAGTGGATTGACATGAACTGTTTCTGCCTGTTACCAACAGCATTTGGCGATTGGCTTGTAGGCTATTAGGGTATGTACAGTTAGGCCCTAAAGCTTATGCACTAATGCCAGATAGCCTCAAATGATGAAAGAAAACCCTCAATGTAGCCTATAGATATAAATTGCACAATAATGATACATTTACGGATTTTTTTAAAGGTATTGTTTTCTCTTTATTCAACCCGCCCGCCAGCCAACCGCCCTTCATCCACACAATATTTAATGACCTTAAACCTGGCTGCCCAGCGTATAAAACCATGGGTTATGAGTCAACCTGTGCATCACTAATATATAAATCATTGGTGTGTAGGCCAACAGATGGGTAGGTATCCGCTGTTTTCCTTTTGAATGTGGTCAAATACATGTACTTTACTCTCAAAATCTAACTATACTGAACATAAATATAAACGCACCATGCAACCATTTTACAGAGTCACAGTTCATATAAAAATACCAGTCAATTGAAATACATTCATTAGGCCCTAATCTATGGATTTCACATGACTGGACAGGGGTGCAGCCATGGGTGGGCCTGGGAGGGCATAGGCACACCCACTTGGGAGCCAGGCCCACCCTCTGGGAAGTCAGTCCCAGCCAATCAGAAGGAGTTTTTCCCCATAAAAGGGCAGAAATACTCCTCAGTTTCATCAGCTGTCCGGTTGACTGGTCTCAGATGATTCTGCAGGTGAAGGAGCCGAATGTTGCGGTCCTGGCCTGGCTTGGTTACACGTGCTCTGCGGTTGTGTGGCCGGTTGGACAAACTGCCAAATTCTCTAAAATGACATTGGAGGCTTATGGTAGAGAAATGAACCTTCAATGCTCTGGCAACAGCTCTGGTGGACATTCCTGAGTCAGAATGCCAATTGTGCGCTCCCTCGAAATGTAGACATCTGTGGCATTGTGTTGTGTGACAAAACTGCACATTTAAAGAGTGGCCTTTTATTGTATCCAGCACAAGGTGCAACTGTAATTATCATGCTGTTTAATCAGTTTCTTGATATGCCACACCTGTCAATTGGATGGATTATCTTGGCAAAGGAGAAATGCTCACGAACAGGGATGTAAAATTTGAGGAAAATAAGCTTTTTGTGCGTATAGAACAATTCCGGGATCTTTTATTTCAGCTCATTAAAACATGGGACCAACACTTTACATGTTGTGTTTATATTTTTGTTCAGTATACATTCAATCTAAATTATATTTCCTGCTGATAAGTGGTCTAGGTAAGAGACCTTAGCATCACTGTCCTTGTCTCTCTTTGTGATTACTTGATTGGTTGAAACCAAAATGATTAAGTCCTATCCAGACCTCCAAAAATGAGGAGGGGAGTACTAGATACCACCTCTATTCTAACCGAGTCCCTATACCCTGATCATTAATGCGATGGTGGCTCCATCTCAAGGTCATCAAACCATCCACGGCTCTCCCTTGACACCCCCTAAAGGTCAGAGGTCAGTCTTGCTGTGTGCTCATGGGGCTGCCCTTTTCAGTCCCAATCAGCAGCTCTTTTTCCCAGCGCCAGAATGAAGAGACGTGTGACAAAGGTCATAGAAATGGATTTACTTTGCATTTGACTGGATGAAAAGGTCAGAGGAAGGGCACCCCAAAATGGCACACAACCCTGCAACCTCACGGGAACTAGGGGAATTGCTGTGCCATTGTGACCTCTAAACAGACCCCATCATAGGAAGAGACCAGTAGTGGAAAAAGTACCAAATGGTCATACTTGAGTAAAAGTAAAGATACCTTAATAGAAAATGACTCAAATAAAAGTGAGTCACCCAGTGAAATACTACTTGAGTAAAAGTTTTAAAGTATTTGGTTTTAAATATACCTAAGTATCAAAAATAAATGTAATTGCTCAAATATACTTAAGTATCAAAAGTAAAAGTAGAAATCATTTCAAATGATATTAAGCAAACCAGACGGCACTATTTTCTTGTTTAAATTTTTTTATGGATAGCCAGGGGCACACTCCAACACATCATTTACAAACGAAGCATGTGTGTTTAGTGAGTCTGACAGATCAGAGGCAGTAGAGATGACCAGGGTGATCTGTTGATAAGTGTGTGAATTGGACCATGTTCCTGTCCTGCTAAGTATTCATAATGTAACGAGTACTTTTGGGTGTCAGGGAACATGTATGGCGTAAAAAGTACATTATTTTCTTTAGGAAGGTAAGTGAAGTAAAAGTAAAAGTTGTCAAAATATATAAATAGTAAAGTACATAGTAAAAGCTACTCTACTGTCCTAGGCAGTTTTCATTGGGAAAGGTCACTTGACTACACTAGAAGATGATAATGATTAAACACCTGTCAACTGTAGAAAACTACTTACTCAGGCCCAATGCCCCATGAGGTCCATAAGGCTATCAATGACGCCAGCTTCTCCAGCGAACTCGACATACATTGGGCAGCTTTCTGAATTTCATTCCAGGAGTAGCCAGCCTTTCTGTGGAAATAAGTTGTGTTAATTCCTTTCATTCATTCGTCCATTCATTTCCAGAAAGCCGTGGATGGTTTGATGAGTCGGTGGGTTTGCACAGACAGACAGGAGGCAGGTTTTTACAAGATTGATTTATTAACTATAATACAGGTCATGTAAGGCCTTGCTGTATACACCATTCCTATTGAGACAAATTACCATACTCTTAGCAAATAATGACAGCATTTTTTCTGTTTATTTTTGTAGTTTTTTTCCCTCCAATCTTTTATACAGGTTAATTTTTTTTCCATCATTACATTTTTTTTATCTTCTTGTCTTTAAATACTGAGAGTGGTCGAGCCCCCTCCCTTGCCTGGGCAAAAAATCATGCACTATACTGGGCTGGTCTCTTCACCATTCACAAAATTGTTTTAAAAAAAAACGTTTATTTTTTATTATTAAAAGAAAAAACAAAAACAATTCTATCACCATTGACTAAAGGGCAAAGTGTTAGACCCCCTAACATACAGATAAAACAACCATTTGAATATAGTTTGCTTGTTTCTCATTTTAACTTAACAGACCACCTGTCACCATTGTTGCAAAGAATAGAAGAAAAAGGAAAGCGACGGAGCCACAAGATCGCAGAACAAACGTCACATTTTTAATTACCATAGTTTTTTTTAGCCTCCATTTGTCGCTTTGCCTCCTCTCTCCCCCACCCTTTTTTTGCACAGTCTTTGGCTGCCTCACAGTCTGTTCAGTATTAACACATTGATATACACAGGGAATGCCACTGACCGGCATTCAAAAGTACCAAAGTTTGCCCCCCCCCCCCCCCCCCCCCCCCCCATCTCCCAAATAATGATCCCATTCACATCTCTCTCGCTCTCGGTCTCTCTCTCTCTCTCTCGGTCTCCATCTGTGAAAAGTAAACGTATAGCTAGCTAAGGGGATAACTGTGGTCATGTCCAGGTCACATTAAGTGGGGATAATGACCGTGAGGAGAAATGCAGTCTCCACTGTAAGCCACGTGGTCTTTGTTTAGGGTCGAGTTACACTGACGTCTGGCTACTACTGACAGCTCAAATGACACAGACACGCCAACATGTCATATAGGTAGTGTATACTGTGTATACTGACGGGAGATCATTGGGTCGTCGTCAGGGTATAACTTCAGTGATTGGCAGGGAGGCCTGTCAGTCAAGACGATGGGAACTGGAGAGACGTGGAGACAGGCATGAGTGTGTAAAGCCGAGGGTCAAAATGAAACAAATTACATGACCTTGGTTTCACACTTTCTAATGTGTGCGGACACACACACACACACACTAACGATCAAACAGGTTTCTATGACAACCACAGACAGAACCATGGAATTCCGCAGTCATCAACACAGATGAATAGACTGTCTGTTCTGGTCCACCCCGGAGCGTCTCTCTGGACCATGGAACAGAGCCGTGTCAAAAGAGGGCAGGGATACCAAGTGGTGCCAACCAGGAAGTGGGATACCAATAAACATAGGATGGCACTGAGGGACTATCAACACCAATGGCTACGTTTCAATACTCTAAACTTGCTTCCTCATCTCCTTTCCTTCATGTGCATCCCTGTCACACTCAGCTGAATGGATGTGAACAGCTATCCTGAGCCAGCCTCAGTACAACAACACATGACTACACATCACCAAGTACTGCCAACTAGCAGTTGCACAGCTGGACACTAGACTAGTCACTGGACTGTCTGCATCATGGACAGCTGACACAAACATCTATGTTGTCATACACTTCCTCAACACCGCACTCTGGAGAGTATATATCTGTATCAAAGTGCTGGCTGCCTAGCAACACAACAGATATGATCACCCATAGACTAATCTCAATGCAGTTCAAATGGCTTTCATCGTATAGACTCTCCATCTATGTTATATACAAAGAATTCCTATTGGGCTCAATATGTCCATTTGACTTGATATTCAACAGATAAATATGGGGGAATGTGCATGTAGAAAGATCTGTTACACACAAGAAGGGGGGGGATAGTGTTCCGCCCATGCAGTGGTGGGTGAGGTCATAGCTGCAGTAACTATGTTGTCCACCAGATGGCAATGGTGTGTTCTCAGAGAGGTGGCTACATGACTTCACAACGCATTAGACATGGTGAGAAAGTGGTGTCGCACTTCTCACTAAAGAGACTCCCAAAAGTGCTCTGCAGTCTCTCAATCTCAATAAACTTCAGAGAGCTCTACACTAATGATTCTCCCGCTCTCTACCATATTAGAAGCATGTGCACGCACGCACACGCACACACACACAGGTCATGCTCCCATGTCTCTCCAGGCTTCCAAACCCCTCATGGGTAACAGGAGGAAGAGGGAATTTCCTGCCACCACTTCCCAATGCCTCCTGGGATCCTTAAGGGAATCGTTATGGCTGTTCCTCTCTGCAGTCCGTGTCGAAGAGCCCTAGATGCTTTTCAGAGTCCAGAGTACATAAAGTGCATCCCTGAATCCCACCCCTTCCTCATCTATCCTAATTCTCCCTGCCAGTTATTCCCGCCCTTCGCAGAAAGCAGAAGGGCCAATGAGAAGTAAGCATGGACATCTGACAGGAGGGACTTGCTGTGTGAGAGTGCATTCTGATCGGTCAGTCATCAATGGGAACACTCTCCAAAACTGATCCACAGTTTGAAAATCTAAATGGAAGCATAGGGGGGAAAGAGAAAGGAAGGGTGGAACAACATTAAACATCCGGAAAGAAATGGGAGTAAAGATATCCTCTTTAATCAAAAGAAAAACAACAGTCTTCCAGCGTTGCCTGGAGGCTCGGGGGCATGGGGTCAGAGAAGACAGAAAGGAACGGAGGAGGTCTCCCAAGATGCCGAGGGTGTGAGAGCACCCAAAGTTCCGTGCTCCAGCCTCCCTGCAGATCCAGTCAGTTGAGACTTTTGTTCTTGGCGTTATCTCTGGTTGTAATGGACACTGAAGCGGAGGAGGTGGGGGTTTAGGAATGAGTCTATTGAAGTGGAAGCTAGTCCATGTGGGAGAGGCGAAGCCTGCCTCAAGTCCATTTCCTGGTAACAATGGTCAAATAAATGCTGAGAAGCTACTGGTTAGGTCCTCCCTCCACATTGACCCAGGATCAACCTGGGGAGGACAGGGCAGTCACTGGCAATCCACAGCCCCATCGCGGTGAGTGGTGGTGAGGCGAGGAAGGTGGGGCACTGGGGAGTGGTTTTAGAGTCCAGCTAGAAGGTCCATATAGTTCATGTTCTTCCCACACTTCCCCCAAAGATACCCTGCCTAGCTACGGTCAGAAGTTCAGAAGTTTTGTTTTTTATGTTTGGGGAGGGACATGACACTTGGGGTTTCCCTGGGTGTTACTCCCTCACTGAGCCCAAATGACACGGGCTGGCGACACAGGGGTGTCCCGGGCGAGGCTCCAGTGGGAGGGCAGCAGAGTGTGTGTTGGAGGGGGAGGTACTCTCTAAGGCAGTGGAGAAGGGGGCAGAAGAAGTGGTAGAGAAGAGAGAAGAGTCAAGAGACTACAGTGGTATGGGAGGACAAGCCGTGGCTCTTGTGGCTCAAAAGTTTCTCTTTCCCACCCCCTCCCCTGAGTCATGTGTGTGTGTGTGTGTGTATATATCTTTAAACGCAATGGGGGTTGGATAACCCCCTCTCCCAACAGTTGTTCCCTATATGTACTGCATCTCACTCACCTGCTCATCTTCTCTTTTTCTTTCACTGTCCCTAAAACTCACTCTCTTCTCAATCCCTCCATATTTCTCACCACCCCTTCAAAATCTCTCCCACTTAACGTTCTTCTCCCCCCCCCCCCCCCCCCATACCTCCCTCTGAATCTCAAACTCTTTGCATCTCTCCCCCACTAATCTCTTTATTTCCTTCCATCCCTGGCTCACAGCATGTGTTGTTCCGTGGGGGGGTGATGGGGGTGCAGGGGGGGCAGCAGGGCCTGGATGGGGGACTGGGGGGTGTGTGGCGGGGACATCTGGGTATGGGGCGGCCCGTAGTGGGGGATGACGGGCGGTGTGGCGGGCATAACGTAAGGGGCCGGGGAGGGTGTGAGGGACGGAGAGCTGTATGCCAAGGAGGAGTAGGCCGAGGTTCCCCCGTGGGAGGAGAGGGTGGCGGTGGGGGAGGCGTGCCCGCTAGGGGTGTCAGACAGGGGCTGATTGTAGAAGAAGAAAGCACATTGGTGGATGAAGGACTCGATGATTGTCTGGTAGGTCCGCGTGGCCGTCAGGGCGTCCATTGTTGTGAAGTCGGGCCGCATCAGAGTGGGCCAAAAACAGATGGACAGATTCTCACTGGTCATCAGGTTCAAACGGTTATTCTGGCTCACCCTGAGGGGGGGGGAGAGAGAGAGAGAGAGAGGAAAAGAGGGTTAAGGGAGAGACAGACAGGGAGAGAGATAGAAAACACAACGTAAAGTGACATCATCTAGAAATCTAAACTCTGCCGTGTTTGTGCCTCGACTGAATTTAAAGCTGACTCAAAATGGAGCCAGGGGTGTAGCGGGCAGGGTGGAAGGTCAAAGGTCGCAGGGTGGATGACCGTTACTGTAGTCAGTGCGGCCGTCACAGCTCTGTCACCTAAGCCACTCACTTGTTCAAGTGATTGATGACGTATTTGAAGACGTCATAGTTTTCCCTGGGGAAACGGCGCAGGATGTCCTTCATGGCGTGAACCCGCTGATCCCTGTCGTTGAGCTCTGATTCGGCGACAGGAGACAGGAGAGGTCAGAGAGAAAGAATAAAAGCACATGAATGCACACACACACATACACACACAACCAGAGAAAGGTCCCACACATGCAGGGACAGGGAGGGGGAAGCATGGCACACACTGACACAAACTCAAATCACAGCTGAGAGTCAGCGTTGACTTAACAAAGCATAGCAGTGATCACACACACACACAGTTATAAAACCATACACACATGAACACACACAGGTCCTCTGAGTGTGCTGAGCCCAATGGTAGGAGTGAGTCAGACAAGCTGATATCAGCACTCCAACACAGCCTGTCTTGTGTGTCTCCATGTGAGCGAGGCAGAGTCACACGCACACGCACACACCACACACACACACACACACACACACACACACACACACACACACACACACACACACACACACACACACACACACACACACACACACACACACACACACAGCCTTTCACATGTTATCCAGCTCCTTCAAAACCCAGATGTGTTCACTTCTTCTGCCTTCTACAGTCATACACAGAGTTCTGCAATCCATCCCGTAAGTGTTTCTTTTCTAACTAGTCTTTAAACGCTGTGTTTGTCGTGTCTCTCTCCTGCTGCAGGCTGCAGGGTTTTGTCAGGGCTTTGTCACGGCTCAAGGGCCTGGCACAGACAATCCGCTCACTGAGTGACGGTCGCCCTCCAGAGTCCAGGTACATCTCTGGGCCGCGACGCTACACCTTAAATCTCCACGACGACGGATTACAAAACGCAATGGGAGTGACAGACCGGAGAGGAAAGAAGTGCACTTGTTAATCTGACATTCTGTATCATTTTGTTTGTCTTTCTTCACAGGAAATGTATGCGTCTTCCATTGGAGGCTCCTCAAAGAGGGAAGGGGAGGACCATCCTACACAGTGAATTTCATAAAAATAAAATAGTGAAACATTAAGCGATCCTTTTTAGATAAAACTATACTACATATATTCCCTTCACCAAATCATTTTTTAAAACACACTATTTTGAAGGTCTATAGTAGCATCATCAGCACTCTATAGGGTAGCACTGTGGTGTACCCGGAGGACAGCTATCTTCCATCCTCCTCTGGGTGCATTGACTTCAGTACAAAACCTTGGAGGCTTGTGGTTCTCAACCCTTCCATAGACTTACACAGTAATTATGACAACTTCCGGAAGACGTCCTCCAACCTATCAGAGCTCTTGCATCATGAACTGACATGTTGTCCACCCAATCAAAGGATCAGAGAATGAATCTAGTACTCAAATCATAACTACAGCTAGCCAGCACTGCATAAAATGTAGTTGACTCAAAGAGAGAGAAAGACAATAGTTGAATAGTTTTGAACAAATTCAATTAATAAAAAATGAAGGAGAAGCAAGAGAGAGATAGCTATATTGAGTTGTATTTCTTTTCACTGACTTAGCGAGTGAATGCAGCTAGCTAGTTTAGCCTACACAAACAACCGTCTCAAACAGAGAGGGAAACTGTTAGCTAGCTGGCTATGGCTATCCAACACTGGAACTCATCCAAGTCAAGGTAAGGGGCCCACAGGTGTAACTGATAAACTGCTTGCTGCTGACTGTACACTGTACTGCATGACTGTAGCGGGTTCACAAATGTGTTAATTCTAGTAGCTATGCTGACCACTCCGTTAATATGGTGACAACAATGTAGGCCGCTGTGTGGAGTGGTTGGCGGTTTGGCTTGGAAAGTGTTTTCTCTCTCCTGGTTACAGACTGCTGATGTGTTTGCGCACTGAAGTCCACAAAGCGAAGGGAGATGGTGAGAGGAGGAAGGCAGGTAGATGCGAGATGGAATTGTACAACAAGCAAAGTGATCATGCTGTTTGTATGTGGCTGCTATGAAAGGGAACTTTGTTTGCGCGTGATCAGGGGTGTGTTCATTCCGCTGAATTTTTTTCTTCTTAAACGGAAGCAAACGGAATGAAACTGGGATAAACGTACCTGAATATGTCCAACAGAAACTCTTGTTTACAAGAGTTGGACTAATGTTTGCACTCTAGATCAGCTAGATGCAGGCAAGAGTGTGCAAGGCGGGATTGAATGCGTCAATGTCTGTTACCTTGATTACTCACATTTCTCTCGACCTGTGCACCTACGTTGTAAACTTTCCTTCATAGGTTGTGGCAACCTCATGATGGGTATAGGGGAAAAATGTTGTATCATGTAGTCGCCTAAACCTACATACGTTACATTGAGCTGGGTGAGTGGAATATGAATGACAGTCACCCAGTATGCTGTAATAGAAATAAGGCCATGCTCATAAAAAAAGGTGTCCTCCATCTTAAACGGCACTGGTTTCTTCATAGAGACCAAGTAGGTTAAGCAAGAACAACCCTAATCCATTCTCTCCCCAAACCTCTTTCCCCAGCCACAGTCCCCCCAACCCACACACACACACACACCCCAGCCACAGCCCCCCCACCGCCCCACCCCACACACACACACCCCAGCCCAGCCCCATGTCTTACTGAAGGCCTCCACCAGTTCGATCTGATGGCTGTAGGGCACCAGGGGTTCAGGAAGCTCAGAGAAGAAGGCCTTCATGGCTCCGGCCACCGTGTTGATGGTGAAGTCCTTCTCCACCAGGTCCAGGTTATGGTCTAGCAGGGAGACAGAGAGCGAGGGAGAGACAGAGTGCGAGGGAGAGACAGAGAGCGAGGGAGAGACAGAGAGCGAGGGAGAGACAGAGAGTGAGGGAGAGACAGAGAGCGAGGGGGAGACAGAGAGCGAGGGGGAGACAGAGAGCGAGGGAGAGACAGAGAGCGAGGAAGAGACAGAGAGCGAGGGAAAGACAGAGAGCGAGGGAGAGACAGAGAGCGAGGGAGAGACAGAGAGCGAGGGAGAGACAGAGAGCGAGGGAGAGACAGAGAGCGAGGGAGAGACAGAGAGCGAGGGAGAGACAGAGAGCGAGGGAGAGACAGAGAGCGAGGGAGAGACAGAGAGAGGGGATTTGTTAGAATAAGACATGGACGAGACCCCTGGTTTAGGATACGATCTGCAAGTCACAACATTATGAAACACACACACACACACAAAAGTCTGCCTTAAACTCATCCGTTTTACTGCTATAGTATCACCCCACCCGGTGATAGACTACAATACCCGAATAAACAAACCCCAACACCAGCGCGCAAAGCATAACGGGATAAGCAGGTAGAAGGAACTGCGCCCAATTGGCTGCGGCTTCTCAGTGAGTCTCTCTTATTCAGTGTGTCAGCTCAGCATAAGGGACCGCGTGGGAGAGAGTGGGAACAAAGTTTGCGGCACCAGAAGCAAACTGATGATTAAAACGATAAACCAAGAGGAATCGCAGGCGACCCCCTGCCCCGCTGACACGGGCTTGTTGTACAAAACACAGAGAAAGAGAAGGAGTGTGAGAGAAGGAAGGGGGAGAAGGATAAGAAAATGAGACTATCCAGAAACCCTTCTCGGATTACTCTCTCCCATCTATGACAAACGTAGAGAAAGAGATCTAGGGAGATGGGGGGGGGAATAGAAAGGGGCGGGATTGACAGTGGCAGAGAGTTAGATAGACTGCGATGGTGAGGGGTTAGCAAGGAAGGATGAAAAAAAGAGGACCCGTGGAGTGTATAACAGAACAGCTTCAGTGATAACACTGGTCCCAAGTCAGTTCTGACCCAGTAATGCCTAGTGCTCTACGGTTCAGACCGGTTCCCAGACCAGGCCAGGCCTCAAGAGTGAGCTCCAGATCTCAGTGCTCCTAAAGCCCGGCTCAGATACAACAGCCGACGTGACGAGGGACGAGACAAAACTGGCCAGGAGACGAGCGGTTGAGACTGTTTCCATGGTAACAGTGGCTCAATGACTCGATACAACTTTGAGACAACGTTTCCACTTGTCGTAGCACGGTGTTGTAGAAAACAAGTATCATGAAATACGTGCATCAGAAACCGGGCGCCTTTTGTGACTTGTCGGATAAATGTCAGCAAACTAGGCTCACTAACAGCAGCAAAATAACTAGCTAGCAGTCTGCCTGACTAAACGCAGTTCGTCAGCACACTGCTCTCTGATTGGCTAAACGGATCTGTCTCATCCCAAGTCTTTAGCTAAGATTTGACATGTTGAACCTCCAACAACCGACATGAGACGTTCTAAAACTAGACGGTTCAGATCAAGAAAACTTCATTCCATAACTGCATAAAACCGTCTCGTCTCGGCTGTCGTATCTCAACTGGATTTTAGGTCCCTCCAACACAACAGGTGTGTTGTTCTATCGCTATAGGTTACCCGTGCTGTGAGGGGTGGCTAGGCAATAGCTGATTTGTGGCTATGGGTTACCTGTGCTGTGAGGGGTGGCTAGGCAATAGCTGATTTGTGGCTATGGGTTACCTGTGCTGTGAGGGGTGGCTAGGCAATAGCTGATTTGTGGCTATGGGTTACCTGTGCTGTGAGGGGTGGCTAGGCAATAGCTGATTTGTGGCTATGGTCTACCCGTGCTGTGAGGGGTGGCTAGGCAATAGCTGATTTGTGGCTATGGGTTACCTGTGCTGTGAGGGGTGGCTAAGCAATAGCTGATTTGTGGCTATGGGTTACCTGTGCTGTGAGGGGTGGCTAGGCAATAGCTGATTTGTGGCTATGGGTTACCTGTGCTGTGAGGGGTGGCTAGGCAATAGCTGATTTGTGGCTATGGTCTACCTGTGCTGTGAGGGGTGGCTAAGCAATAGCTGATTTGTGGCTATGGGTTACCTGTGCTGTGAGGGGTGGCTAGGCAATAGCTGATTTGTGGCTATGGTCTACCTGTGCTGTGAGGGGTGGCTAAGCAATAGCTGATTTGTGGCTATGGTCTACCTGTGCTGTGAGGGGTGGCTAAGCAATAGCTGATTTGTGGCTATGGTCTACCTGTGCTGTGAGGGGTGGCTAAGCAATAGCTGATTTGTGGCTATGGTCTACCTGTGCTGTGAGGGGTGGCTAAGCAATAGCTGATTTGTGGCTATGGTCTACCTGTGCTGTGAGGGGTGGCTAAGCAATAGCTGATTTGTGGCTATGGTCTACCTGTGCTGTGAGGGGTGGATAAGCAATAGCTGATTTGTGGCTATGGTCTACCTGTGCTGTGAGGGGTGGCTAAGCAATAGCTGATTTGTGGCTATGGTCTACCTGTGCTGTGAGGGGTGGCTAAGCAATAGCTGATTTGTGGCTAGGTCTACCTGTGCTGTATTTGTAATTGTATTGTCACCTTGGTCTAGCGTCCTGATCGATTGGACACAGGACTTCGCTTCTGATTACCTCAGCCGTATTCAGCTTTACTGATGTGCAGTGGTATGTGCAGTGGTATATACCAGCAAGCATGCTTCATTAACCAAACCAATCTGGAGGTAATTAACGACCCACACCACACAAACTCATGGACACACACACAGAAGCTACGCTACGGAGGAAGGCCTCTCCTTCCTGTAGATCAATGCTACAGATGCTCCCAGGTTAATTAGGTGGATCCATTGGACATCAGGCTTCTGGATAGATACAACACACTAACACTGCACCTCTGTGGCCTGTTTGTGCCGAGGTATAGGAGTGTGTTTCTGCGTATTGGTGAGTTTGTGTGTGTGCATAGGTCAGTATGTGTACATGTAGACACCGACTACAGGTGGCATGGGGTCTGACAACCCTACAATAATTACACTCAGTGGCCAGTGTACTAGGTACACCCATCAAGTACCGGGTCAGTCGCCCCTTTTCCTCCAGAACAACCTGAATTCTTTGGGGCATGGAAATATTACTCAATTGGTATAAAGGGAACCTAATGTGTGCCAGGAAAACATTTCCCACACCATTACACCAGGATGGGACCATAGACTCATACTGCTAACGCCAAATCCTGACTCTGCCATCAGCATGACGCAACAGGAACCAGGATTCGTCGGACTATTCAATGTTTTTCCACTCCTCAATTGTCCATAGGAGTGGAACCCCGTGTGGTAGCTGCAATAGCCCATCGGTGACAAGGACCAATGAGTTGTGCGTTTACGAAATGCCGTTCAGCACACCACTGTTGTACTGCACCGTTAGTTGCCTGTGGCCCGCCTGTTAGCTTGAAGGATTCTTGCCATTCCCCTTCGACCTATCATCAACGAGCTGTTTTCACCCACAGGACTGCCGACCTATCATCAACGAGCTGTTTTCACCCACAGGATGTTTTTTGTTTGGCGCGCCATTCTCAGTAACCCTAGACGTGCAGGGGTGCACGTTTTGTTATTTTGGCCTAGCACTACACAGCTGATTCAAATGATCAAAACTGATTAGTTGATTATTTGAATCAGCTGTGTAGTGGTAGGGCAAAAACCTTCAGCGTGCACCCCTCTGGGTCCCGAGGACCGAGTTTGGGAAACCCTGCCCTAGACACTGTCGTGTGTGAAAGGTCCAGGAGGCTGGCCATTTCTGAGATACATACCACACTCAGTCACAGAGGTCACTTGTTTCGCCCATTCTAACCTTCAATCGAACAGTGGCTGAATGCCTCGATGCCTGTCTGCCTGCTTTATATAGCAAGCCGTGGCCACATGATTCACTGTCTGTAGGAGCAAAACATCTTCGTGAACGAGGTGGTGTACCTAATAAACTGGCCACGGAGTGTAATTTGTAGCATACTGTTGACAATTCATATTGTTGGTGTGTGTGGGTTTTGTATTCAATGTCTGCGGTCAAAACAGAGGTTCTGGTGACTCACCCTGGTCAAACTGCCTCTGCATGCTCTCCATTTCTGACTTGTTCCCACTCACCCTGTAGATCCCTTCAGTAGTGATACCTGAGAGAAGAGAGAGAGGAGACAGGAGTGAGAGAGAGAGAGCGAGAGAGCAGAGAGAGAGAGAGAGAGAGAGAGAGAGAGAGAGAGAGAGAGAGAGAGAGAGAACAGTGAGAGAGAGATGAGAGAGAGAGAGAACAGTGACAGAGAACAGTGAGAGAGAGATGAGAGAGAGAGCAGTGACAGAGAGCAGCGAGAGAGAGAGAGAGAGAGAGAGAGAGAGAGAGAGAGAGAACAGCGAGAGAGAGAGAGAACAGTGAGAGAGATGAGAGCAGCGAGAGAGAGAGAGAGAGAGAGAGAGAGAGAGAGAGAGAGAACAGTTAGAGAGAGAACAGTTAGAGAGAGATGAGAGAGAAGAGACAGAGAGCAGCGAGAGAGAGAGAGAACAGTGAGAGAGAGATGAGAGAGAAGAGACAGAGAGCAGCGAGAGAGAGAGAGAGAGAGAAAACAGTGAGAGAGAGATGAGAGAGAAGAGACAGAGAGCAGTGAGAGAGAGAGAGAGAGAGAGAACAGTGAGAGAGAGATGAGAGTGAAGAGAAGCGGAGAGAAGAGAAGAGAGATTCAGTACACTTTATCCACAACGGTACACTTTACTTTCAACATAACATTTTTTATCCATCCAACTCACAGTCAGAACACACACACACACAGACATCAATAACAACACCAGTCCTCCTATAGCCTCTGTGTAAGGACTTCCAATAGAAAGTGCTGATAGAAGCAGTGTTCTATGCAAAGGTTGTGGAGTAATGAAACAGACACAGTGGAGACTATTAGTGGCCTGGCCTTGTGTGTGTGTCCCTCCCCCCAACCCGAGACAGAACATAAGCACTATCAATGAAACTCATAAAGTGTCAGTGCAGGCTTGCAGAAAGTGTTCCGGTGGGGCTTCTATAGTTCAAGATCCATAAACATGACTTAATGAACTCTGGTCCCATTTGTTCATCATCCCTCTCTTTCTCCTCCACTATTTGCTCATCATCTTCTCCTCTCTCTGCAATCCATGCCTTTACCACAGACATGGAGAGGACAAGGGTGTGGACAGACAGTGAGTGAGAGAGAGCGAGAGAGAGGGAGGGAGACAAGGAGACAAATCCAGAGACAGGGAGAGGTGGTAGGAAAGGAGGCATCGATCCCCTCCTTCTGCAGATCAATTATCCACAAAAGCTTTTCTAGCCAGACTCCAGGGGAACAAGGGATGGAGAGAGAGATAGAGGGGGGAGAGGGGAGGAGGGAGACAGAGGGAAAACGGAGGGGAGACATGGAGTGAGTGGAGGAAGAGAGAAATAGAAGAGAATAAGAAAAGGAGGAAGAGACATTCTACATAATAATACATGCCATTTAGCAGAGGCTTTTATCCAAAGTGACTTACAAGAGTGAGTGCAAACATTTTCGCATTAGTGGCCCCAGCAGGATCCGGACCCACGACCCTGGCATAGGGCTGTTCTAGTTACCGTCACACCGGCAGTCACGAGGCATGAACAGAGTCACGAGTCACGACCGCAATCAAATTCCACGTGACCGCTGGAGTCACGGGTAACTAGTCTTCACCAAAACACCGCTCTGATGCTGCTGCTGGTCATTAGTAGCCTACCAAACTGGCTAACGGTCAGTCACTAATGGCCTGTCGTTAATGGCCTGGTACTCAGGGCTCTATTGTCCCTCTAAACACTCTTGACATCAATGCAAATACAATCAAATCAATCAAACACTTAATTAGAGCTCTGGCATTCAGAGTTTGACCGGAATAGGATCACCTGTCGCGCAGCGAGACAGCTCCTCATAGCTGCTTGATGCATGGAATGAAATAAGTGTTCCTATAGCCCAATGTTGCGCAACATTTCTATAGGCTATGCTATGCAATTGCGTGAGAAAATAGAGGTTTGATGGCCTCTATTAAAAAGAGGAGGCTCTAATACATTGTAAGGATTTAAGAAATTGAAAGGCTGCATGATGAGACTCTAATGATGATTTGAAAAAAAAGTCACTTGAAAGGCATGAGCTCTGCTTTGTTTTATTTGTGCAGGCTGTACATACTTCATCAGTCTCTCATTCACAATTTGACAAGCACTTGATAATGCCTCGAATTTCACGCGGCATCCCCTTTGTGACTGTAATGTCACCGTAAAGAAATCCATGTATTTTGCGGCCCGGAGTGCTGCGTGCTGCGCCCTTCTCCCTGAGTGTGCTGCATTGTGCCCTTCTCCCTGAGTGTGCTGCGTTGTGCCCTTCTCCCTGAGTGTGCTGCGTTGTGCCCTTCTCCCGGAGTGTGCTGCGTTGTGCCCTTCTCCCTGAGTGTGCTGCGTTGTGCCCTTCTCCCTGAGTGTGCTGCGTTGTGCCCTTCTCCCTGAGTGTGCTGCGTTGTGCCCTTCTCCCTGAGTGTGCTGCGCAATCCGAAGCATCTCTCACTCCCACGGCTCTCCGTCACGTGATCAAGTCTTTCTCACCGGCTACAAGTTAAGACAGACACATCGGGGGACGCAACTGCGCGCGTCCTTATCCAATTCCGAGGTGCGTATTGAAGATATTGGATGAATTGTCCACATGTACTTTTCGTCAGCCAACAAGATGAGTAGGCCTAACGAAAAGCTAAAGCACTAGCTTATGTCAATCTACTATCCCCCATAGTACAAAAGTCCCTATTCTGTTCTGTGTGAGAAATAAATATTCCAAACAGTCTGGGGCGTGATAGATCTCAAATTAATACAACCACCTAGCATCAACAAAACTATTTTAGGCAATGTGGCTGACGCAACAAATCAGAATGTTTAGTTTAAAATGTTGATAAACTATTAGGCTATTAATTCACATTATAAGCACAGCAATGTGCACATGGTAGTAGACTATAAGCGCAAATGTTCCATTTGTGGAAAACACCATTATCAAAAGTGGCCGCAAATTATGCATGCATTTTCATGGTGAAAATGTCCGAAACTTGAAACTCACGCGCTGCTTATATATGCCAATTAGGCTCTACGCCCCTTGTAAAGCGGATTAATGTGCTTCATTTTAAAACCTCTCTAGGCTAGGGGGCGGTATTTTCATGTCCGGATGAAAAGCGTGCCCAAAGTAAACTGCCTGCTACTCAGGCCCAGAAGCTAGGATATGCATGTTATTAGTATATTTGGATAGAGAACACTCTGAAGTTTCTGAAAAACAGTTTGAATAATGTCTGTGAGTATAACAGAACTTATTTGTCAGGTCAAACCACGAAGACAAACCATCCAGGATCTTTTGAGGTCACTCTCTTTTCAATGGATTTTCTATGTGGATCTAGATTTCTAAGGCACTTGCTTGCAGTTCCTATTGCTTCCACTAGATGTCAACAGTCTTTAGAAATGGGTTGATGTTTTTCCTTTTTGTAATGAAGAAGTAGGGCTGTTCAGAACGAGGGTCGAGTCTAGTGTAGTGTTTGGGGCGCGCGACCTGAAAGCTCGCTCCACTTTGTTTTTCATCCACTATTGAACGCAGTTTATCCCGTCTTAAATTTGATTGATTATTTACATTTAAAAAAATACCTAAAGTTGTATTAGGAAAGTTGTTTGAAGTGTTTGGACAAAGATTACAGGTAACTT